>NW_027506548.1:0-71853 GCF_021521415.1 Bidens hawaiensis
GATTGATTACAAGTCGAAATATGGTTAGGGCTCTTATGTGTATTGAACTTATATTAAATGCGGTTAATCTCAATTTTGTAACATTTTCTGATTTTTTTGATAGTCGTTAACTAAAAGGATCCATTTTTTCTATTTTGTTATAGCTATTGCAGCTGCTGAAGCCGCTATTGGACTCGCTATTGTTTCATCAATTTATCGTAATAGAAAATCAGCTCGTATAAAACAATCAAATTTATTGAATAAGTAATATTATAATATAAATTATCACATTATCATTTTCATAAATTAATTTAAATTAGTAAATTAATTTAAATTAGCATGTCTGCCATGTAAGATATGATCATGTTATCACTAAGATAAGAAATCAAAGTATTTTGGCACTGTCAATCCAGAAATAGAGAAAAAACGGGGAACTCATCGATTCATCTAGTATTTAAGTATAAAATTCATTTATCAATTTACTAGATTGAAACTTTATCACGTTCAAAAATAGATAGACCCAGTGTCGCATTCAGTAAATATTTATGATACATGTATCGGGTGTATTCAATGTGTCCGAGCATGTCCTACGGATGTTTTAGAAATGATCCCTTGGGACGGATGTAAAGCTAAACAAATAGCTTCTGCTCCAAGAACAAAGGGTTGTGTCGGTTGTAAGAGATGTGAATCCGCCTGCCCAACAGATTTCTTGAGTGTTCGAGTTTATTTATGGCATGAAACAACCCGCAGCAAGGGTATAGCTTATTAATACGTTACAGAAACCCCTACTTGAGTCCATTTTTTTACCGCAAAAACCTGTGCTCAAAAATAGAATATTTTTTAGCACAGGTTTTTCTGGTCTAAGTGTATCTTGTCTTTACCACGAACAAATTTCCTTGGTTAACAATAATTATAGTTTTACCAATATTTGCATGTTCCTTAATGTTCTTTCTTCCCCATAAAGGAAATAGGGTAATTAAGTGATATACTATATGTATATGCATGTTAGAACTTCTTCTAACAACCTATGCATTATGTTATCATTTCCAATTGGACGATCCATTAATCCAACTAGTAGAGGACTATAAATGGATCAATTTTTTTGATTTCCGTTGGAAATTAGGAATAGATGGGTTGTTTATAGGACCCGTTTTATTAACAGGATTTATCACTACTTTAGCTACTTTAGCGGCCTGGCCTGTTACTCGGGATTCTCGATTATTCCATTTCTTGATGTTAGCAATGTACAGTGGTCAAATATGATCATTTTCTTCTCGGGACCTTTTACTTTTTTCATCATGTGGGAATTAGAATTAATTCCAGTTTATCTACTTCTATCCATGTGGGGAGGAAAGAAACGTCTCTACTCAGCCACAAAATTTATTTTGTACAGAGCGGGGGGTTCTATTTTTCTCTTAATGGGAGTTTTGGATATCGGTTTATATGGTTCGAATGAACCAATATTAAATTTTGAAACATCAGTTAATCAGTCGTATCATGTGGCTTTGGAAATAATATTCTATATTGGATTTTTTATTGCTTTTGCTGTCAAATTGCCGATTCTACCCCTACATACATGGTTACCAGATACCTACGGAGAGGCGCATTACAGTACGTGTATGCTTCTAGCCAGAATTTTATTAAAAATGGGAGCGTATGGATTGATTCGGATTAATATGGAATTATTACCACACGCTCATTCTATATTTTCTCCTTGGTTGATGATAGTAGGCACAGTACAAATAATCTATGCAGCTTCAACATCTCCTGGCCAACATAATTTAAAAATAAAGAATATCCTATTCCTCCATATCTCATATGGGTTTCATACTTATCGGAATTGCTTCGATAACCGATATGGGACTAAATGGAGCTATTTTACAAATAATCTCTCATGGCTTTATTGGTGCTGCACTTTTTTTCTTGGCAGGAACGAGCTATGATAGAATACGTCTTGCTTATCTCGACGAATGGGCGGAGTAGCTATCCCCATGACAAAAATATTTACGATGTTCAGTAGCTTTTCCATGGCTTCCTTTGCATTACCGGGTATGAGTGGTTTTGTGGCAGAATTGATAGTCTTTTTAGGAATAATTATCAGCCAAAAATATCTTTTAATGCCCAAAATTGCCATCACTTTTGTAATGGCAATTGGAATGATATTAACTCCTATTTATTTATTATCTATGTCACGTCAAATGTTCAATGGATACAAGTTATTTACTACTCCAAACTCTTATGTTTTTTTATTCTGGACCGCTTGAGTTATTTGTTTCCATCTCCATTTTTCTGCCTATAATAGGCATTGGTATGTACCCCGATTTTATTCCTTCACTATCAGTTGACAAGGTTGAAGGTATTCTATCTAATTATTTTGCTAGATAGTTTTATTAAATAAAAAAACTTCTTTTTACGAGTTGGTTGGCTAATGAAAAAAAAGACGTACTTTTATTCTCTTATGTTAAATTCTTATTTTAAATAAAGTAAAAACAAAATATGAATTTCAATTTTGACCCAATATACTTGGTCTTTGTGAGAACCGCGTGAATCACTATACTACTTGATTCACACGGTTCTCACCGGTTGAGACAAGATTTTTTATATACACCGTATTGCATTCTGTTTGTATTCGTAATAACTTTTCTTCAATTTACCTAGAGGTTAACTTAAATGAACCATAAATATGTAACCCGGTTCCTAATAGATTGACCCCAAAATAGCATATCCAAATTATAAGAAAGCCTATAGTTGCCACAACTGCGGAATTTGCTCCTTGCAAATTTTGATTTGTTCGAGTATGCAAATAAATTGCGAATACGATCCAAGTAATAAAGGCCCAGGTTTCCTTTGGATCCCAACTCCAATATGATCCCCATGCTTCATTAGCCCATACTGCTCCTGAAAGAATACCTATGGTTAAAAAGACAAATCCTAAGCTAATCACACGATAACTCCAAGGATCCAATTGTTTAAGAAATTGGGCCTTGTAATAATTCTTATCAGAAAAAAAAGAAGTTTTTTCAAAATATTGTTTCTTTCATTCTTGTATTGGATTCCACCAAATGAAATGATGCATTTAATTTTAATAAATTATTACTTTTAGAACTATAAAAAAGATTTCTAAATGTAATGACTAAAAGTGCTACTAATAATAATGATCCACAAAGAAGAGCCGCATAGCTCAATATCATCATACTTATGTGCATTATTAACCATTCCGATTGTAGAGCATGTACTAATATTGTGGGTTTGTGTATTTCATTTAAAAGACCCGAAGTAGCAAAGCCTTGGGTAAAAATAGTACTTGAGACAGTTATTGTGGTTAAATCATTTTTTCTTATTTTGAAATAAGGCACTATATGAATAAGGGAGAAACTCCACGAAAGAAAAATTAATGATTCATATAAATCACTTAGGGGAAAATGGCCTGAATAAATCCAACGAGTGGTTAATAATCATATTAGGCATAAAAAAGTATGTTATCATCCCCTTTTCTGATGAATCATATGGTTTTATTATTTCATTGCCCAATAAGGTTATCAAATGAAGTGTAATTACAATTGAAACAATAGAAAAAGAAACATGAGTTAATAGATGCTCTAAAGTTGAAAATATCATAAAAATGAAAAAAGTGGGGGGGGGGGGGGGGTTCCCTATATTAATTAAGAAAAAGAAATGAGAATTTTTGTTTTTTTTATAGGAGATAAGTGCGATCCCCCATACATGATAGCGTAATAGTGAGATAAGTGTGATCATACACAAATAAAGGTAGAGCCGGTGAGCTCAATTGTTCAAAATGGACCAATAGGCAGCGTTATAGTGTTATACGCAACCTATCAAGTACACCATATAAGACAAACACTCCTTAATACTCGTCGTATAATGGTATACGCCATGAGTGTCCCGGTAGGACCCTTTTTTATTTATAGTAAGTAAAAGAGTTAAGTGTCATTTTCATACCTGTGTTTTGTTCTATTACGCAACTTTAGTACCATTTTTTAATTTAAAAACTTGTCATTTTAATACTTTTTTCTAACTCCGTCTATTTTTGTCCGTTAAGTCAGGGGTAATTTGGTAACTTCGTTATTTTATTTTATATTTTCTTTTTCTTTTAAACACCTTCTCCCTTTATATCATAAATCCTATATCCCCAACATCATAACATCAATCCATCGATAAAGCTCTTCCCCCTCCCTCGATCAGAATCCCAATTTTGGATTTGGATATCCAAAAGTTCAGATTCAAATTCCGATATTGGAACGGATTATCCGAATTTCTAAAAAAAAAAGTTAATAATATCTTGTTCTGGGAATTTTCGGCTGAGTTCAAAGTTTGTGCCAATAATCATATATATTGAATTACATTCAAATTCAAAATATAGAAAATTAGACATTGCATAAGTTGGTACAACAAATTAATATGCTGCTTACTTTATAAAAAAATTGTCGACACCACCAATAAAATAAAAAAAATGTCTGAAGAGTGGAGATATGGATCAGATCTGTAGTCCCCCATGGTGGCCGAGAGAGTAGAGATTGGGTCTGTAGTCCCGCTGACTGGGGAAGGTAGCAACGATGTGGAATTACATGCGGTGAAGAGATATTTGAGCTTACAATCATTGTCGCCAACCAACCTAGAAGAGATTAATTAGAGAACAAAAGATGAGGGCGGACAGGGGGAGTTTGAGCTCCGCTACACAGCTTCATTCGTTTCCGATGAACATTTTGTTGTTCTTTATATTATGTGGCTTGCTGGCAGGTGGTTGTCGTAGGTTGGTGGTGATGGAGGCGAGGTGGAGGAGATTAGTGGTGGACAGATGAACAAGTTTTAATTTATGGTTAGATTGAGATGGAAATTAAATTATAAAGGGGGGAATAATTAAAAGAAATGAAAAATAAAAAAAAATTATAAAGTTACCAGATTACCCTAACTTAATGGACAAAATAGACGGAGTTAGAAAAAATATTAAAATGGCAAGTTTTTAAAAAGTGAGGTAGTCATTTGTAAAAAATTCAAAAACGATGCTAAAGATGCGTAATTGAACAAAATCACAAATACATCTAGTTAAAATAGAAATAGAAATCCCGCATATATATATTTGCTCTAGGGTTCCTTCATATTCATATATACATACAACCAATCGTAACGCTACCGCCTAAGCTAACGCTTTAAATTATTAAGGTACCACCGATTACTCTTCTAGTGTTGGTTCTTAATATGTATGTATGTATCTGTTTCTAATCGATTAGCTTATTTATTACGGTACGGATGATGCTTACAAATTAGGTTATGCTGTTTTAGGGTTTTGCTTTCGATGATTGCTTATTATCCACTGATATTGTTTGTATTTGTAGCACCAACTCATATAGCCTTCCTTTACTAATAGATTACAGGCGTTTTGTTTTCCCTAAGTTAAAATGTTTTTAGTGCTCAGTTAGTCATTTCAGTTAATCGATAAGTCACCAACTGCATCGCCAAAGAAATACCTTTTTATTTGGAAAAGGGCAATCGAGTTTTGGAGCGGAGAAGGAAACATGAGTTGTGTTTTTTCGTTGTTCGTTGGCTGTATGTGTTGTTTATAGGTAGCAGTTAATTGGCTTCTACTTTAAATTTCGTTAGCCGTTGGTTGGTTCGCTTGAATGTCATAGGTTGGTTAGAACTATATATTTGAGATTTAAGTATATAATTGCTAAGTTAAATACACATGGTTTTTGGAGCCAAGGGTCTCTCTGGAAGCAACCTCTTTATTCTTTGGGACATAGGTACGGTTTGCCTACATCCCATCCCAGACCCTGCTTATGGCAGTGCTATTTGTGGGATTTTACAGGGTATGATTGTTTATGTTGTAATCGTTCCTAGAGATCTATTAAACATTGTAAGCGGAGTTATTCCAGTACCTTGCTTATGTTTTCAGTTGCTTATCTCATATTGATATAATATATGTAACGTAGTGAAGCCTTTGCTGTAATAGCAACTAATATCAAATTAGCTATATACCATTATTTACGGTCACTTCCTCTCTCCAGATCTCCAAATGCACTATGTACAAATCGTTATGTGGTTGTCAGCATATTATTGGTTCTGAAAAGAACGCATCCTTATATTTATTATTTTATAAGTATAATATCATATATAGAAGTTTTACACGATAAGAAAACACTTTGTTCAGCCACTCACATTCAGCCGTTTTCAAGCCTGATCATTACATTGCAGGTTGTTTAAAATGACAGACGCTTTCAAATATGGATCGTTATAGTATAGGAGTGTTTTGAATCTAAATGCAATTATTCTTGTTGCTAAATCTGCAAGTTTCAAGTCATTCATATCATAAATGCATCAAGGGTAAAAATGGCATTCTGCTGAATAAAATTTCCATTAGATGTGCACATATTAAAGCTATGTGCTTTTTGTTTGTGGAGTGTTGACAAGTGGATGGTCCAAGTTTAAATGTTTGTTTAACTGACTTATTTTGTGCAGTGTTTTTTTTCTTATTTGTTGAGCCTTGTTAATAACCATGTTTTATATGTAACTGCAGAATCACATTTTTCATAGTATTGTGATGGGGGATGCAGAGAACTCGTTTCCACCTACCAAAAAACGAGCTGCGGGTAGAGAATTGTCCCGGGATAACCCGGGTCTTGATGATGAAGAAGAGGTTCTCGGGCAAGAAACGGGTACGTTTAAACGGGCTAGTGATGAAGTGCTGGCAAATCGAAGAATAGTCAAAGTCAAACGTGGTCAAACGTCATCGACCCCAGCTGCACCTTCTTCTAACCCCTTTGCAGCAATTCGTTTGGTACCCCCTACAACTTCAACTCCTGCTTCTGAAACATCAGTGGGAAATGACGAAAATACCCTTAGTGCGGAGAAAGGGAATGATGGAGAAAAAGAAAGTTCAGTGGGAAATGACGGAATTACCCCTGCATCTGAGAAAGAGAGCTGTGAAAAGCATGACAAGTTGGTCGGAAATGACGAAAATGCCCCTGCAGCTGAGAAAGAGGAAAAGTTGGTGGAAAATGCTGGAAATATCCCTGTGGAGAAGGAGAAAAATGAAGACAATGACAAGCTAGAGGGAAATGACGGAACTGCCCCTGCATCCGAGAAGGAAAACATTGATGGAAATGATGAAAAGACCCCTGTGGGCGGATCAGTTAACTCATTCCAACAGCTTTCGAGTAGCCAAAACGCGTTCACGGGACTTGCCGGGACCGGTTTTTCAAACTCAACATTTTCATTCGGGTCGATTGCGAAGACCGACTCACCCGTTTTCTCATCTTTCAGTTTCGGTACAAATGGAAACTCGTCTCTGTTTGGCAACACAGACAAGAATACTGAGGGAACCAAAACAACACCGTCTGCTATGAAGGAAGTACAAGTGGAAACTGGTGAGGAAAACGAAAAGGCGGTTTTCACAGCAGATTCTATACTTTTTGAGTTTATTGATGGCGGGTGGAAAGAACGCGGGAAAGGAGAATTAAAAGTCAATATGTTGACTTCTGGAACGGGAAAAGCGAGGCTTGTGATGAGGGCAAGAGGGAACTATAGATTGATTTTAAACGCGAGTTTATTTTCCGACATGAAGCTGACTAATATGGAGAAAAAAGGGATCACGTTTGCGTGTGTGAACAGTACGGGTGAGGGGCAAAATGGTCTTTCAACGTTTGCGTTGAAGTTCAAAGATGCATCGATTGTTGAAGAGTTTCGTTCGGTTGTTGAGGCACATAAAGGAAACGCGTCTGCTGGTGCGGTTAATCTGAAGACGCCTGAAAATTCACCGAAAGAGTCTGAAGAGTAGAATGGAAACAAAATCGGGTAAAAAGGTAAAAGTGGTCGTATCTGATATGGGATCTTGCAGCAGAGTCTAAACGTAAGAGGCGTCATCTTATACAATCTTGGTAGACATTTTGTTGTGCAAGTCTTTAACTGTTATATGTTATAATCAACGGTTACTTGTGGTTTAATGTCAGTCTTGTTATTAAGAATGCTGGTTTTAGAAGATTGTGGTTAATTATAGTTTGGATTTTAGATTGAAATGAAACATGGGGATATGATAACCATTAAAACAATTTTAGAAATGTAGGCAAATTCAATGATTAAAATTTTAATATTTTTTAACAAAAGTCAAACATCTGATAACTGAGACCTAATCTAACCAAAGAGGTACAAGCTTCACTCAAAAGAATAGAAGTATCTTAGGCACATCAATTTGAAAGATGTTTGGCTCGACCGTCAACTTTATGTAAGATTTAGAAACCAAATGGCATTAGGCTGAGGGGTGTGGGGGGCGTGAGAGGGGGCGCGAGTGGGGGTGCCAGCCAATAATATTGTGACGTGTGGCAGAGAGAGAAACTTGATAAGATGGGTATTGGTTGTGGTGCTCGCGCCCCGGGACATGGTGTGGAGGGGCGCGAGAGGGGGCGCGAGCGGTTTTTTTTTTATTTTTTTATAAATGTATTAAAAAAACGTATTATTAAAAAAACTCATAAATTATTTAAAAAAACACACATTAATTAAAAAAACACATTAATATCTAAAAAAAAAATTAAAGTACTAAAAAAAAACATTATTCTTATTCTTCGGCTTGGTCTTCTTCGATCAACCTCTTCCGGATACGTTCCTTTTGTTTTTCCATCAGCATTTGGTCGACCGGATTTAGGTTACTGAAGTCTCTTGTAAGGAATTCCAAATCTCTCATTCTTTTTTTTTCCTTTTTGTCATTAGAGACCACCTCCATGGTTTTGTTGAATTTATTGAGGGATTCAACAAGATCGTTGATGTTTACGGCTTCCCCCTCAGCCGGTTTTTTGCCCCTGGCGTCCCTTCCCAATGGCCGCCTCCTCGGCGGTGAAGACGTTTCCTCCCCCGCAACGTTTAGGTCGAATCCAACCCGGCAATCCGACCCGGCGGAAGTGCTGTACGCTCCAGACGAACTAGTTTTAGTCCGTTTCGGCCCTACTTCCGCATCAACGTCCGGCGCCACCAGCTCAACCCACTTAGAACACCTTCTCAACCTCTCCCACACCTTTACATCGTCCCACGTCTTCACCGTCCCATACCTCCGCAGGCACTCCTGCTTCCACTCTTCGACAGTGAAATTATAAACCGCCAAATCGTCACTGCCACTTGGTCTCATACGACCGGCGTTCCTGTTGAACAGATTAGTAAACAAGCCGACAAATTTTCTGATTTCGGTCCACCGACCCGAAATCATATCGGCGTTCCGCTCTGTACTCCCAACGAGCGAATAGAACGTCTCCCTAACCTTTGTCCAAAAGACCTTGCTCTTTTGGTAGTCCGCTGCAAAATGCATAAATAAATTTGTAAGTCATTTAACTTTTTTATTTAACTTTTTTATTAAAAATCATTTTTAAAAACGTTAAAACAATTACCGCAACGCCGATCCTCAGAAGTGACTATCCAAGCCCGACACAGGGCTTCCTTCTCATCCGATGACCACGGAGTGATTTTCCGTTTCGTCCTTCCGGTCGAAGCCGAACCCGACCCGTCCGTTGCAACTTGTTTTTTCCGGTGGACGCGTCTTCTTTGTCCCGCAGCTCACCTTCTGGTTCTTGTGTCTCCGGAACTACAAAGTTAGGAGACGGTTGTATGTTGGATGGTTGAAAGCCGGATGGTTGTTGCGACCCCGAATAAAACATCGCTTGGTCCGGTGCCGACCATAAATCGTCGTAACTGTAATCTGAATCTAGGTTTGGGTACCAATTTCCAGCCATGTTTTTAAAAAAAGGTTTGGAAGATGGGGTGATTTTGGGTTTTGGGTGTGGTATGTGATATTGGTATGTGATATTGGTGTTGGTTTGGGTTTGATATAGGTTTAATAGAGAGAAAATTGTATGTTTTATATTGTTGTTGGTTTGTATTTGATATAGATATATGTAGAGAAAAAAAAAAAAATTTTTTTTATTAAATAAAGAGCCAACGGCTCATTTTTAAGACTCCAACGGCTCTTTTCACCATTCCCAAGCCCATTTACGCCCCACAGGTCCCGCGAACCCCCTTGCGCCTGCCTCTTTTTCCGCGCTCGCGCCCCTCTCGCGCCCCTCTCGCGCCTCGGTGGTGTGGTGCTCGCGCCCCGGGGCGCGAGCGGCTGGCCTCTTGCGCTCTTTCTAGCGCTCCACACCCCTCAGCCTATACAACACATTTTCTCAATAATTATTAGAAACAGTATAATTATTTTCTCAATAATGATTAAAACCCTTAAAAATGTATTTAGAAGTTTTACGCAATAAAAGAAACATTCCCCTAATCATCGGAACATGCAGTGGTGATGCTCACAAACATGATACTATAAGACAGATAATAGGGACATTCGTAAAGAAAACAAATACATAACATCAAGACAACTTGTTGATTCAATATCTATAAACACTGATTTACCTAACGAGTACACACGTCTAACATAACAGGTATTTTCAAATGACATACGCCTTTATACATACCATCATAATCTCAAACAGGATCAGAACTAACAAGAAAATGTTAATGCAAGGAAATCAAGTCAACAAGATCCTTATACTCATCCGAAACAAAAGATTCAACCTTAAAACCAGGTTTCCCTTTGCTGTTGGTCGCGGTCGGAGAGATATACTTCCTTCCAACCACCGTCGGTAGACCTGCAAAAGTTTTATATAAAAGTTATCAGTCAAATTAAACAGATTACGTATAAAAGGGGTCAGGTTATTTTAGAAGAAAAAAAAGAGATTTTCATACTAATTTTGTAGTTGTAATAAGTGGTAAAAATATTAAGCACTTACTGTTATGGACGCGTGCATACAAGAGTCTTTCACCCTTCCAATATTCCAAAGGTTTACTTCTAATTCTCTTGCTTTTCCTTACACCATTTGTCCAACCAGACCCGCCCCCTGCAAATACAATAAATTTATAATATTCAATCATATACTATAAGAATATTATAAAGTTTATGTTGAATGTGACCAATCAACTTTCACCACTTTATATATAAAGTCCTCAAAGTTTGAAAAATTATGTTAGCCGCCCGATTTTTAAATAATAAGAACAAACTTAATCGCACAGCTTTTAGTCATAAAGCTTATTTAGTTGTACATTTTTTTAAACCGAGGCTGGTTGGTTAAAATTCAACATAAACCCTAAAAATAAACATGGAGATTATAAAACAACATTAAGAAATGAAGAAAATAAAAAAAATAAAAAAATAAAAACCTGCTAAACTATGGCGCTTCTTTTTTGAATCAACTTTACATGTTTCCCTTGTCCACTTTCGACTATTCATCGTCTTCGGGCGTTCCTGTAAAAAGATTATTTTATATATGTGTCAAGTTTTGACTATTTTGTATAGGTTGTCAAAAAAGATTTTAAGTTCATGATATGCCTTATTAAAATAAAGCTACTAATATTTATTGATAAATGAAATAATAGCAATATTCTAGAAACACACCTCGTTATGTTGTTCGGGAACATCAGGATTTTGAACAGGCAGGCTTGAAACAGGGACATTGATAGAACTATCATCTGCTTGAGCTGACAAAAGTAACTATTGTGTTAGATCATGATTACAAAATCACATTTATCTCAATAATGATCTGAATCTTTGACTAAAAACAATTTAAGAGGCTGTGTGCATTCCGTATACATCTTCAGCAACTTTTAGTTCCTTACTGGCTCTTTATTTAGCTAAAAGTTTTTAATTGGCCCGTTTGAGATAAAATCGACCCAAATCAACTAATTCATAAGCAGTCACATCAAATCAGAATAACATGACTTCTGAAAACAAACTTAATCCATTATTTTATGCATTAATATAATGATGAAAACAATATAATTAAAATATAATCTAAATCATATTAGTTTGTATTATGAAAAAAATTCAATAACTCTTAACCAAATTGTTTTCAGCCCATTTGATCTGTTTATATAGTAGAGCATTTTTTTAATTCGACTCATTTGACCCATTTAAGATAGAACACAAACCAAAGTAACGATTCATACGTACATGTGTCAAATTGCACACAAAACTAAGAATTAAAATATTAAAATGTTTATTTTTTGAATAGCAATTGAGAATAGAACCAATAGCTTAAATCATCAAAGCTCCATAGAGGTGCTTTAATTCAAACAAGATAATCCGGCTAGAGTATCTCAAACGGGTCAAATTCAAACAAATAGCACCTCTAATAATCATCTTTGAACAATTAAATGTTCAAATAATAACTTAACTTCATATATAGATTATGTGATAAGTATTGCAATATAGAAGACACAATATTAGCAAGATATGAGTCAAAACAATAAAAACCTGAATGAAAACAATTGTTTTCTGATTCCCCTATTGTAGTAATATCAACATTTTCTTTGAGTGGACTGGATGACACCACCTTCTCTGTTGCATCTTCAACCTGCCATGTCAGCAGAAGAGACAATTACCAAAACAGCCCTGACCCAAATCAGGCTTCAGCCCCGTGCACACACCCATTTTTGATTGTGACCCGTTTCACACTCGTTCACATGTGAACACAATGATTAAGTCCAACAAAATATAGTATAGGTAAGAAAATGCGAATCAAAACATATTGCAATGGATTGGCAATTTGGCATCTTCTACATATATTTAGTGTCTTTAACATGATTAGAAAAATATATATCAACAAAATAATAAAATGATTTAAACAAGTTTTATGCATTAATTATACAACTGGAATGACTTGACCTGTTTCGACCCAGTTGACCTGAAACAACGATCTATATATAACTGAGTCAAAATAGCAATACTTAGAATAATATATGAGAAACCTTACATTCTTTTGCATGTCCACATCCGTTTCTTTCATATTATGCTGCTCACAGTCTGAGAGATCTTCCACGCTGGCAGAAACTGGAAGTTCGTTGTCCTCATTGGCAGAAACTGGAAACTCAGTGTCCTTGCTGGCATGAGTTGAGGGCCTGCTAATGATTTCAGAAGTTGTGGTAGCAGGAGACATATCCATATCACGGTGCAAAAAGGGATCATTTGATTCGGTTTCATGGGATTTTGAAATAATTTTTCCAAATGCTGAAATTCCCTGTAATGGACTTTTAGATGGTGTAATGGAAGATATGCAATTAAAGGGCTTGTCGGGTAATTTCTTTTGTTTCTCGATTGTGTTTTCTTTTAAATTATCTGATAAAGAACGTGTATCAGGCAACATGTGCTGGTTTTTTAGAAAGTTGACTGAAGGTAAAATGTTAACTGTAGGATTATCATGGAAGTCAGGAAGATGTAAATCGTTTATAGCCACATGTCTGATATTCAAACGATCTTCCAAATAGGACAATGTCTCGTTTCCATCTAAATCAGCAATGTTACTAGACATTAAATCATCAAAAAGCTTGTTGACTCTGTCCTCAGCATTAGTTATTGATCCTGTTCACACAACAAACAAAATTTGAACTTTAACTACATTATTTTGTTTCCCAAATTAACTAGAAAATATACCATAATATTATAATCTCAAGCTAACATTTTAACAAGCTTTTACTATTTAATTTGTTTTATTTGTACATGATAAATCCAATTACTTTTCTTAAACGAGAGATGAGTTTATACTCGGTCTTTCTATATAGGCAAGTAAACGAACTGAACGTTCAGTTCGTTTATTTGCCTATACAGAAAGACTGAGTATAAAGTATAAACTCCTCTCTCGATTAAGAAAAATTATTGGTATCATGTAACTGTTCGTGAACCATACGGTGGGAAGTTCATTTACGTTCATTTATTTGATAAACGAATAAACAAAAACACATGTCTCGTTTGTTCATTTATGTTTGTGAACGTTCGTTTACATTCATTTATGTTGGCTCTTTAATATATACATTTAAATTTTTACACCCGTTATAATTTTTTAGTCTTGTTTTATTAACTTTTTAGGCCGAACACATGTTCACATTTACTTTTACTGGTTTTAGCTCAGTTATGTTCATGCATCTATATTCGGTTATGTCCATTCATTTTACGTTAGTAAATAGTTCATTAATATAACAAACGAACACAAACATGCTCAGTTTTTCTAAAAATGAACAGAACAAGAAAACCCATTTCGTTTAACTGTTCGTGTTCGGTTGTTTGTTTGAATAAAGTCAAACGAACAAACATTATCATGCTCCATTTGTGTTTATTTGGTTCGTTTACATGCCCATGTCTGTATAGTATACAATGTAAAAAGTTCACATAACTTATTCCACTCATGTAGGTCAGCCAACATCATAAAGAAAGCTGATTACATAATCGTTTGAAATTATTGTGATGATGTAAAAAATTTCATGGTGCATTCGGTTATTAAACTTCAAAAGCATAAAAACTCACCAGTGACTTCTTTTTCATTGGATTGGCAGTTGGAAGTGACAGATTGCTGGGTGTCTTCTATAGGTTGAGTTTCAGTAGTGTCTTGCGGTGTTTCTTGAGAAAGCAATGTATCATTTTCAGGCTGACTGGAGTATACATGATGCTGATAACTAATCTTTCTCCTAAAGTATGAATTTTATGTTACACCAGATGAAACTTATAAAGCAACACAATTTAGTGAAAAAAAATTAGGCTCAGTAATCAATAATACCGTGGTATTTCGGGACGACGTTGTCTAGTAGTAGTAGTAGTAGAAATTTTGGGTTCATTTGGGTCTTCACCTCTCTGCCTCTTCAATTCTTTCTTGGTGTCTAAAAATTAATTTCAAAATTGTATAGATTAGCAGTGACATAACCAAATATTATAGAATCACAAAGATTAGTGAAGAATAATATACTTTCAAACTTCTCATAGGCTGCAAAAACGTCTTCAGGGTCAAGTAGCTGATCCATTTTAAAAGTTGGTTCTACGATTGTAGATGGCTGGCTGTCAATAGTATTGCACATTAAACCAATTCCAGATTATATGTGTGTGTGACTGGTTATATAATAGCAATAGCTTCTAGATATGATAATTATATAACTAGTCTAATAGTGTGTGCATAGAACTAACTGAATTGCAGGATACTATACCTGGTCTACTAATAATAGCTACATGCTGTGAAACTGACAAAAATCAGAAATAGTAGCAAACTTTAATATCATTTACCATTACCAGATAAAACAAAAACCAGGTAAATTGTCTTGCTCTTTTTGGTTGAAAAACTGGCATGTTTATACGAATGGTTAAGTGGTTAACAAAATAGAAAAGAGGTTGCTATGTTGCTACATTTGGTGAAAAGAGTGGTATGTTTCGATGATTTGTAGCAAAAAGCAAACACATTATTGTTACAAAATTTTCCGGCATACGCATAAGCTACGCTACTATAATTGACAATAAAGTAAGATTCTAAAACATATAGATATTCAAAGGATTAACCTTATTAGTGTGAGAGCACAACAAAGTAGTGTGTATAAGTTTTACCTTGTATCAGGCATCATTGAGAACTTAGCACGCTTCCGAGCCAAAGCTGGTCTATTCTTCTGAGGGTTTTCATTCTCCTTCATATTGGGCTCAAAATTGTCCTGTGTGTTTAGCAATTCTGAAGCACCCTCTATAACTGATTTTGCTTCCTCAAAATGCTTATCAAGGCTTTGTAGTGCCTTAAAAACAGAGAAAGACACTATAAATTTCAAATGACATTGTAACTCATACTACATTGTACATTCTGCAGCAGTTGCATTTTGACTTCCCTTGTGTTATTTAGTAGTCCCTAGTCCCTCCTTATCAATAAATAGCAAAACGACTTTAAATAGAATAATTAGTTGGGTAAAGTGTGTGTTAAAACCATACGTCTACAGATGTCCTAACTGTTTCTTCTAAGAATGTATAAAGCATAAATAAAGATGAACTAAAATAGCACTTGTAAGGTCAGCGTATGACATTAAAAAGCAGTGATATATATCCATTCCATCAGAGTGTTAGTATATGTAAAATTAACTCCTCAAGCTCTAATAATGTCTACTAGGTTAGCCTTCAGATAGAATCTGTAAGCCTAAATCTCCGATAAAAACAAAAGTAATGCTATTACACATGAATAAAATAAAGTCCAGGTTGAATGTAATGTCTCCTACACAGCAATTTCTATGAGTCAAGTAAGAAGAGGTAAGTAGCATATACGATTGAATTCATATGGTGGTGAATAACTTGGAGATCGTTGGACTTGAGTGAAGCGTTGGAATGAGGGAACCTGTTAGGGTGTAGAGAGATAATAGGCTGCCCTTGAAACGGATCAACAGCTTTGGATTGAGCCATTTGATTTGGAAACCCAACCCTAGATCGTAATTGGGGGTGGGTTTCAAATTGGGGATTTTGCTTTCTGCACGCACGCAGGCGGGAGGTCTGTGATTTCAACTTTTATCTTCCTTTCTTCCCATTTTGCCCCCTCCTATTTCATTAATATATATTAGGTTAGAACTCGTGTGTTAGTCAAAAAAATTTTAATTCTTGAAAATGCACGTACTACAAATATAATGCTAAAAACAAATATAGTATTTAAAAATATTAGCAAAACTGAGACAAAAAATCTTCTTACTACCATAGGACCAAAAATCTGCAACTTTTAACTCAAACTAACCAAACTTTCACTGTTCCCTAAACTGCCGTTGGACCAAAAACTAAAGAATTTTGACTCGCACTCAAAATCTTAACTTGAAACTAAATATTTGATATGTTCACCCTACACATGTATAACCATTAGTTTCCTAATTTTATGTTACAAAAATAACAAATAAAAAATTCTATAATTATCCTTCATATACGAATTTCATTTACAATATGTTGCTGGTAATTTGTGACTGACACTTGTGGCTAAAGAAAATGTAGATTCAGAATGGCCATCTTTAAACTTGATCATGATCTTAAATTTATTTCTTTTGTTTTTTTAAGTCACGAAAGTCCTGCTTCAACTGCTTCAAACATCAAACCCCAAAAAATAAAAGATAAATAAAATAAAAAATCCATTTTTACATAAAAATATGTGGAGCAAGAAAAACCAGCGTCGTTATTTTCCAATTTACAAAAGTCATATTTTTACCCTTTTCAAACTAATTTCTTTAAGGTAACTGATAATTATTAAATCTGTAAATAGTTTTTGTAACATAAGATGAGAGTGTGTTACAAAAAATTATAAACATGCTGGCATATTAAAAGTTAAAAATTAAAAAGAAAAAAAACATTTTATATATAAAGTGATTGATTTTTTCTTTTTTCTTGATATGGAATTCATATAAAAATATATTTACAGATAAATATGAAAATAATATTAGACACAAAATAATGTAAGTAATTGTTTAGATTACGCTCGTTTGAGCCAAACTCATTTTTACTTAAAAAATACATTGATCAAATTTATTTTAAACTAAAAATGAACTCAAGCCGGTCATTTAAAATTACTTATAATTAACTGTATACTAAGAGTGATATAAAGTTTCATTATGATGTGCAGACTGATAAGATATTTGGTAGGGGTCGTTCTTTTTGTTATCACAAATCATCTCCTTAAAAACAATAAAAGTCCATAATTCTTTGAAAAAAAACCACTAAGAATAAATGTAATTTAAACATTGCATATTCGAGGACATTTACTTGTTAATTTATTAAACATTGATTCTTGTACTATATTAACTTGCTCTCTTTTGGAAATTTTTTGTGTATTTTTAAAGATAATATGTCTTTATTTAAATAATATTTATCGATAACTGATGACATACTTTAATTTTTTGTAATATATCTCTAAGAAAATAATTATGTTATATAATGATCATAGAATTAGAGTTTCAATTGAAAGACAATGGATTACATATAAATCAATTATGTGAATCAGATTACATTATTCAGATTAAATGAATCGCATTAAGATGATTGATCGATTGAACCTATAGATCGATTAAATCTGATTGAATATGTGTAGGTGAATCGATTGACTCCGATTGAAGCTATTAATCCGATTACAAAGGTTTGATAGTCAGCTTAAATACTGATGAATTTCAATGTAATATGTATATGATGATTACAAAGGTTAGAACATGTGAATTATGATGATAAAAATTTAATAGGCTTCACAAGTTTGATTTTGAAATTGAATTAAAATAATTAGAAAATGCCATATAAAAAGTTGAAGAAATTTGGTGAAAAATAAAAAGAGAATTTGATGGACCCAACTTGTTTATTATATAGAGAGTTAAACTAATTAAAAGATAATTAGGAAATGTCATGTGGCAATTTGAAGAAATTTGGTAAAAAAACAAAAGGGGAATTTGATGGAAACCCACTTGTTTATTATATGGAGAGATGTATACATTTCTTTTACACCCTTGAAATAAGGTTATTGGATATACTCTAACCCCTACATAAGTTAAAATAACATGACACTTTAATGATGAATTAAACCATTCCCCACTTATGTTAAGTGTGTTAAAAAAAGGTCCATGAGTTATGCTTTTAACGGGTTAAAAGGAATAATATGTATTAATTACTGATTGATTTGTTATTTTAATAATGTATTAATAGGAGAGAGATTAGTTAAACCATTTTCTTTGTATGACATGAAGTGAAAGAGAAAAAAATAAATAATGTAGAGCTTATATGGAATTAAGATGAGTTAGAGTATATATTATGGCTTAAGTATAGTTGGGTCAACTTAAAATAAAAAGTATAATATTTGTAAGAATGATAAAAAGTACACCATTAATTTTGAATTTGAAATGTTTAGATTAGTTTGGGAAAAATTAAGTATAAAATAAGGGAAATTGCTGAAAATGAATAACACATAATTGTTAACTTTCTCTCATCATATACAAGGCATACGTCATTCTTCTATAACTTTAAAACGTACATAACTTTTTATACGACATCTTTTTTTAAAACAAATCACCTGAATAATGAGCGTTTTTTTATCTTTAATATGAGTATCATATTGTTATAAAAAAAATTAGTGGGTTTTATTATACATTGTGCTATAGGTTATAGGCGTTGCGTTTTTATATCATTGTGTTTTATTCAATTATGTTTTAGCATAGTGTGTTATTCAATTATGTTTTAGCATAGTGATTTTTCCATTGTGTTTTTTACATTGTGTTTTTTTTTCATAGTGTTTTTTCCATCACAATGTTTTTCATAGTGTTTTCGATTGTGTTTTTTCCGATGACCTTTTCCGGTGACGTTTCAGTGATTTCCCAGTGAAATTTCTCGGAGATTGTTTACCAGTGACTTTCCGACTACTTTTTTAGTGAAATTTTCCAACGAAATTTCCAAAGACTTTTCTGGCGAGGTGGTGATGGTGGGTGGTGGCGGTGGTGGCGGTGGGCGATGGAGTGGTGGTGGTTGCAGAAGATAGTGAAGATGTAAGTGAGTTTTTTAGATTAATGTAAGTGAGTTTTTGAAATTAAAGTAAAGAGTGTCAATATTAAAATAATAGACTAAAATACCTTCATTTCTAGAAAAAATCAAACTTTTTGTTTGAGCCTGACCCTTGTTTAGAAAATTAAAAAAATAATAATAGTAGTTAACTAAAATAAACAAGCAAAACTAATACAATAAAATAAATAAATGTGAAAGAAAGAAAAACAATTAGAAAGAACGAAAAGGAAAACAATTGTGAATGTCGGTCTTTAGGGTGAGGATAAAAGTGTCATTTTAAAACAATATGTTAAGTTTTTAACGGACGTTAGCGTAAGTGGTTTAATTTGTTACAAAAAGTGAAAACCTACAATTTTATATAAGCGTAATTTTAGCAATTTTGGGTTTTTTGTCAAATCATTATGTATAATCTATACATACTATCACAGCAAGAAGCAATTTTCACATGACATCATTCTAGGGTGTCCACGTCATTGCCACCTCAATGTCAAATCATCTATTTCCTTTCATACTCTTGCAAAATCATCCCATACACTATATTTAAACTTTAACAATTTTTAACCCTAACCATTTTAATATCTCTTTCTCTATCTTCCAGCTTATTCTTCCATCCTCTCATATATTCCGGTAATCTAGATTGGTATTAATCGTTTTCCGGTAAGGTTATATTTTATAGTCTAATGGCCGATTTTGTTATATGTTTTTCCGGCAAGATTATATTTGTTTCTGGTAATGTTTTCCTCTAACGTTTTATATTTATTTTCATTGTTATATGATTTTCTTATAATCAGTTTATGTTGTAAATCAAAAACGACGATGTAATTAATAGGTGGACGTTATTACCATTTCCCGGTGATGTTTCATATCTATAACAATGATGGTTTTATATTTATTTTAAGTTATATATTTTTCGTGTGATTTTGTTATTCATCATGTTGTTCCTTTAGGTTCAAAATACAAATCGGAGATACCATGGACATTATCACTATTTTGTTTTTTCGGTAAGGCCATTAAAATTTTCCGGTTATAAATTATAATTCAAATCTTCCATAATATCAATATTAATTTTCGACTTTTTCATTTCAGGCTATTGTCCCGATTGATGTAAAGTAATTTCATTTTAGGTTCTAAATCGAAATCGGAGTACCATGGACATTATCACTATTTCGTTTTTCCGGTAAGACCATTCAAATTTTCCGGTTATAAATTATAATTCAAATCTTCCATAATATATATATATATTAAAATTCGACTTTATCATTTCAGGTTATTGTCCCGACTGATATAAGCTAATTTCACTTTATAACCTAAATAAAAATTGGAGATACCATGGCCATTATCACTATTTCGTTTTTCTGGTAAGAGCATTCAAATTTTCCGGTTATAAATTATAATTCAAATCTTCCATAGTATGAATATTAATATTCGACTTTATCATTTCAGGTTATTTTCCCGACTCATATAAGCTAATTTCATTGATTGAGCATTAGTTGATAAGATGTATTTGTTTTATTTTTTTAATATTGATGTATATTTCTTTTTATTAATATTCATGTATATTCCTTATTTGTAAGATTATAATGTACATTAAATTACATATATTAATATAATCATTATTTTATTGTTTTTGTCAACTTTCAATTAAGTCACAAATATTCCGTCCAACTTAAAACATCATTATACCTTCCAATATTATATTAGTTTACAAAAAAACTCATAAATTTAATATGAAATCTCATTATACAAAAAAAACTCATAAAATAACAAACTGATTATACCTCATAAATTAGATACCATATTAAACGTAATTTAATATGTTATTTTACAAAACGATTATTACTCATTTATACTTAGTTTACATAAATTTATTGTTATATCTTATCTAAGAATTCCATTAATACAATTTATAGAGTTTAACTTTCCTTATTTGTTTTAAAAACCGAATGAACAGCTTAATGAACTTTCTGACCGAATTAATTATCCAACTGTTTTTCACCATTTATAGAAAATAGTTTTTAAATTTTAAATAACATTTACATATATATAGTAATTTGTTTCAACCATTTTTTTTTAATTTTTCAATATTTATAAACGCATTCCTTAATATATATTTTTTTTATCTTAGTATAATTATCACATTATTACAATTTATATAGTTTGTCTTTCCTTACTTGTTAAAAAAATCCGAATAAATAACTTAAATAAATTTCCGACCGAATTAAGTATCCAATTGTTTTTGACATTCATATTAAATCGTTTTAAATTTTAAATAATATTTACATATTTAGAGTACTTTGTTTCTACCGTTTTTAATTTTGTTAATTCCTTTTGTGACACCCTGCACTTTCACGTTAACACCGTTAACCCAAACTCCGTTATCTTACACGTCATGCATAACATTTACACGAGTAAAAAACAAGTCACACACATGAGCTTGTCAGTACACGTTGGTGATTAATGTTGAATCAGATATATTTAAATAATTCGGATATAATTATTACGTGCAAGATGATATTTTGTGTTACATGATTTAATACATGATGCTCGCTTAACCTGCTTTAAGTTATCATGTAAAACTAATACATCAAGTATGTGTTTATAATATTATCTAAGTGAAATATACGTTAAATGATTATGTGCTTAGTTTGTAGCTTGTTGTGTGAAATTTCGATCAATTGCGCGTAACTTCTACGTTTTAGGCTTTTATGAAGTATTATTCACAACATAACAATGAGAGTTCACTTTTATAAACTTGGAATAACGTTTTAGTCATAACGTTTCGTTATAAACCGGTTCGTTGTTAAAAAGTTCGTTTAAGTCATTGTTTTAACAAGGACCATTCTTGTAAATTAGATTAAATTAATATTGAATAAAATAACCTTAACCCTAATTCCCTCCTAACCAGCTGATCTCTCTTCCCTCTCCCTTTCTTACGATCATGAAACCCCAACCCAACCTTCATCATCATTAATCAAGGCAACTAAATGCAATTGATGGTGTTTTTTTTATCATCATCAATTCTACATGCATAACAAGTAAGATTAATCTTTAATTTCGTTTAGTTTTATGATTTTGATGGGTTATTGATAAACCTTAAATGTACAAAGTCCTGTAGCATGATAATTATGATTTTAATTGATGAATTAGAACCATAAAGATGCCTTACACATGCTAAGGTTTGAGTTTTGATGACAACAGTTTGCTGATAGATTCATTCTCGTTTATTGATTGGTTTGTAACATGATGTTAAATGATTATTATTGATCGATTCTTGATTCTAGGATATATTATTCTGAGTCTAGTTTCCATAAATTTAAATTTTGTAATTTTTGGATAAGTTTTGAATAATTTTTATGATTTTACAAAAACATGTGTCATAGCTGACGCGGGGATTCAAATTCTGGTCTGTCTTCCCGACATCATTACTTGAGATTAACTAAGCCAAATGAGTTTTTTCCACTTTTGGAACTTAGAATTATGAGTCTAAAATACAACCCAATTGGCCTTGCACAATTTGGATAAATGAGTTGAGAGAACCATGAAACAACTTTTTGTTGCGTAATCTGCTGAACTTTTAGTACCTATATGCAATGATTGAATTATTGTGAGTTTTGTATGCATGAGAAAATATACTAAAAATTGTTTTAGAAACCTAATTCTTATATGCTACTATGGTAAATTTGTATAATTTATCCTTAAGTTTTACTTAGTGAATAAAATCAGTTTGTACATTCCATAATCTGTCTCGTGAACTGAATGATTATAAGTTGAATTGTATGATGAATATTTGGTTTATTTGCCATGATATGATGTGTGGATACATGTTAAGACTTGTTTTTTTTGTACAATTGACATTACTTATTATCACCAAAGAGTCATCTGTCAAGTTTGTGTTTGTGTGTGAGCCCATACTTGGGTTTTAGAGTCATGTGTTGTTGAACACATTCTCATAACTTAAACACTTGTACTAGGTAACGATTAGCGAGTGAAGTGCACCCTTTTGGTTTTGAGAAAAGTCTATTACACGCGACACCAGGTGAGTTCATGCATTTTCCCTACTTGTTTTCTGGATTGAAAACACAAAACACTTCTCAAAGTGTTCTGGATTGAAAACACAACTATTTTCGTATACTTGTTTTCTGGATTGAAAACACACCATTTTCCTATACTTGTTTTTGGGGAGAAAACATGGATATACTTACATACTGGTTTTCTGGAGGAAAACGCAGCGACTTATTTAGATTTATGTAGTTTCTTATATATCACAAGTTTATTATTTAAGGTTTTGAGTCAAGTTATTTATAGTTATCATGTTTTATATCGTTTGGTGTCTTGTACGTTAAATCTAATTCTTTCTATCATCTCATAAGAAGTTTAAGTTCGTTTTGCTCGTTAATGATGACATGATAATTCCACTTAGGGGGTGTTTGGTAGAGAGATTTGAGGGTGGAGAATTGGTTTTCTCTTGTTTGGGAGAATTAGGCGGAGAATTGGGCGGAGAATTGGTTTTCTCTGAGAATTGGGTGTAGGCAAAAAGTAGAGAAATCCAATTCTCTCCATTTGGAAGAGAAATGGAATTCTCTCTGCTTCTAAATCGCGTCTCTGCTCTACTCCGTTCGCGTATAATGATGATGATGCTCCGACCGGCGATGGTGATGATGATGCCGACGTCCGGCACGGCGGCCGACGCCGCAGCCACGTCCGTTCGCGTCTCTGAGCCAAAACGAAAACCTAAATCGCGAGGCGGTGTTGCGAGGCGGAACCCTAAATCGCGGTGTTGATGTTGCGCGGCGATGATGATGACGCTCTACTCCGTTCGCGGTGTTGCGACGCGTCTCTGAGCCACCATTTCTCCACCATGATGATGCCGAGGCGGAACCCTAATCACGTCTCTGCTCCCGTTTCTCCACCCATTTCTCTATTGTACCAAACAAAGGAAATGATTGTCAATTCTCCACCCATTTCTATTTCTCTCCAATTCCATTTCTCTCCCATTTCTATTTCCATTTCTTCCCATTCTTTTTCTCTGTACCAAACACCCCCTTAGTGTTTTGATTTGTTTGCATGTAGATGGTGGTTTGAAAGTCAAGGAAAAGAAGGTCTAGAAGGTTCTAAGCGTTACTTGGAGTTCAAGGAAGAAGATTTATCAAGATTTTACAAGATATTTAATAAAAAAAAAAAGAAAAATCTTCTCCTGGAGGGCGCCGTGCGACGGGGAAGGCTAGGCTGGTCACAGGGCGCCTAGGCATCCTGATCAGCCATATTTTGCAATTTAAGGCCCAGCTCATTTATATATAAAGAGGGTTATAAACCTAAACGAAAGAAGCTTATTTCCAACCGATTTCCCAAGGTTTTGAGCTAAGATTGAAGGTGTTTTGGAGGCTAGGAAGAAGGAGGATCATAGAGCTTTCGTACAAGTGTTCAAGGATCAATTGCAAACGGTTTTATCGCTCTAACTTTCGTTCCTTGTTCATTATTTGTCATGTCTTTCCTCTTTGTTTTCAATACTTGTTTAGAATTGTTTTTAATAATGATTCTAGGCTAGACTTCATGTCTACCTAGGATTGATGAACATGTGTTGATTTGATTCTTGCGTTGGACAATTGATTTGATTATGGTTTCGTTATTTTAATAGTAAAAGACTTGATTTTGCTTTCATGATGCATATGAATATTTATTATCTTGATTGATTGTTAATTAACGTTTCACATATATCTTTTATCTATTGATTGTGTTCTTTAGATTTAGGGTTTATGTTTAATCATTACTTGGTGTTTTGATTATTATGGTTGAATAGGCCTATTAGATCATAGAAGCTAGTTGATAGTTGGTTAGGGTTTTAAATGTACTGCTAAATTCCAATAGTTGTAAGGTGAGGAGTTGTTCATGTGTCTTGGTCAATCGCATGATAGGATAGATTAGTGACAATATTCTTGCTTATTGTGTTGATCCTTGTTCATGATGTCATGATAAGTTTATCAAGTTATCTGGGTTTAGTGTTTCGAAAGATTGCTTGCTTTAGATACTATTAATTAACCCTAATTGATAACTGTAAGGAAATCAATATATCTGATTGCTTAATAATCTAATAATTATTCTTTAGGATTTTACCTGATGCGATCAAGGGTTCTTTAGGGTTGGTTAGGTGAATACGTTTAGAAATCAGTTTCCATATCATATTAGTTGTTCATTGCTTGATGATTGTTGATGCACGAGATTCTTACCTAGGTAGATTCCTTCTCTGATTGGTTTCGATCTTGTGTTTAATTGCTTATTTCTTGTTTACTTGTTTATTTGCTTTCTTAGTTAAATCGTAGTTTAAAAACCCCCTTTAAACATTAATAATAAATAGTCGTGTCGTAAGTCGAGTCTAATTAGTTAATTAACGTAATTTATATAGTCCTGTGGGTTCGATATTCCGGACTTACTTAGCTTTAGTACAATTGACCGGTTCACTTGCCAGTGTTTTGTGTAGTTGAGTCTTAAGTCTATTTTTTATTATTTGTTCAGTTAAGTTAATATTTAATTGATAGTTTCTAGCAGATCAAGTTTTTGGCGCCGTTGCCGGGGACTCTTGGCAATGGCGTTATTTAGTTTTAATTGGACTTATTTGCTATATATGTGCTATTTGTTTTATTTTCGTTTGAGTCGTAGGAGTCTAATTAAATTTTAGTTTAACTTAGTTTTAGTTTTTATTTTTAGTCTACTCATTTAGTCCGTTGCGTCTTTAAGGTTTATGCCACATCTTCGTTCGCAAGGACCACCGCTGGAAAATATGGAATTTTCTCCGTGGAAGACCGAGGCTAGCTCGTCAGCAGAGAAACAATCGTCAAAAGCCAGTTCTACACCAAAGTCGTCACCAACTAGTTCACCACCAGAAAGTCCGAGAAGTCAACCAGACGTTTAGATGGCCGACGATAGGACAATTGCTGCTCAAGCCTTCTATGGCTTAATCGGGAACCAGTCATACATCGTTGTTCCCCATATCGACAACCCCAAGTCATGGCAAATTCCATCATACGTCATGAACAACATCGTTCAAACTAATCAGTTCACGGGGCGTGATGACGAGGATGCACCGGCTCACATTAACCGACTTTACCGCGTTCTTAAAACTTTTAATTTACAAGGTGCTACCGAAGATGCTATTTTCTTACATTTGTTTCCGTTTTCACTTGCAGGTAAAGCAGCTACTTGGCTTGACACGCAGCCACCTGGCACATTCACCACTTGGGAAGCACTACGTTCTGCATTTATCAAGAGATACTTCCCTCCGGCTAAAGCGGCTATTCTTCGCGATCAGCTTCACTCGTTTCACATGGAGCCGGGGAGCAATATTGTCATGCTTGGGAGCGTTTTCAGAACATGCTAGCCCGTTGCTCACAGAATGGTCTCACACCATGGGCTCTCGTGGAAAAATTATAAAATGGGTTGAACTACGAAACCCAAGTTCGGTTCGACACGACCGCGGGAGGAAGTCTACTGGCTAGGAAGAATGTCGCCGAATGTAACGAGATGTTTGAGAGCTTCGATCAATCGGACCTTGCCAAAGAGCCACATCACGGGAATTTCACTCCCGTCATCAGTACATCCTCATCCGCTCGAGGTGTACACCAGGTTAATCTGGATACGAGTGTGGCTGCTGCTTTGGAATCACTAACTAGAGAGGTTAAGGAGCTGAAGGCCAAGGGGGGCAGGTGTGAGTTTTGTAGAGGTGGACATGGTACGTTGGAGTGCTCGGTGATGAATCAACAGGTCGATTTTGTTGCCGGTCAGAACAGGTTTCCCAACAACTATAATAACAACTGTCAAAGTTGGAACACCTACAAGAACCCGAACCAGAATAATGCTAATTGGCGTCCGTTGGGTGCCCCACCCGGATTTCAAAATTCTTATAATCAAGGACAAGGTCAGTATTATAATAATAATAACATCGGTGGTACTAATATTCAAAATAATGTGCAGGATTCGAACGGTGGAATTGGGCGTTTGGAAGAGATGATGAAGCTAATCTTGGAGAGAGATCAAGTTACACAGAAAAAGTTTGCCGAACACGATTTGCTCTTCAAGAATCAACAATCTTCTATTCTCGATATTCAAAGGACTGTTGGTGATATTGCTCGTCGTTAAGAAGAAAGACCCTCGGGTCAGTTTTCGGGTACCCCTCAAATTAATCCGGCTGCTCAATTGAAAGCCATCTCCACTCGTAGTGGTAGGGTTTTTGGTCCGGAGGTAGTTTGTAGAGAAATTAGGGAAGATGGGGACGATGAGTTGATAGATGAGGAGATAGAGGTAGAGGCTCTAGGTAAGTCACAAAATACAACACCAATCATAGAGCCGCAAGTTAAGAAAAACACCGATAAGAAGCCGGTTGGAGTCTGACCACCACCACACACCATTGATCTAGCCTATGTCCCTTATCCCGCTTGTCTAAAGAATCAAAAGTATAGGAAATATTACGGACATTTTATTAATATAATTAGCCAATTGAATGTCAACCTTCCGTTCGTAAAAGTCCTTCAGCATATGCTAAATACACCAAATTTTTGAAAGACCTTCTTAAAAGAAAGGATAAGTTGGAAGAGCTTTCGACTGTGTCCCTAAACGGAGAGTGTTCTGCAGTAGTTCTAAATAAAGTTCCGGAGAAATTACCCGACCCCGGTGTTTTTACCATTCCATGCCTTTTCGGAAGTGATACAACATGTCAAGCATTGGCCAATTTAGGAGCTAGCATAAACCTCATGCCATATTCTTTATATGAAAAGTTAGACCTAGGAGAGCTCACCCCTTCTCGTATGACGTTGTCTTTAGCCGATCGTTCCGTTAAGTATCCGAGGGGTGTCGTAGAGAATTTGCTCGTTAAGGTAGATAATTTGGTTTTCCACGCTGATTTTGTTGTTTTAGATATGGAGGCCGACGAGAGAGTTCCTATTATTTTAGGTCGTCCATTCTTACATACTGTTAGGGCAGTCATTGACGTGTTTGAAGGTAAGATCGCTCGTAGAGCCGGTGATGATAGTGCCACCTTTTTGGCTAAGTCCATGAGACATCCGAGTGGTCAAGACGGTCTGTCCATGAGACATCCGAGTGGTCAAGACGGTCTCATTGATCCATGTCACCCAGTTTACTAGATAGAATCATTTAAGTATGGGGAAGGAGCGAGCGGTTTCGAGCTCTCGGGTAATGGTGAAGTGTGTTGGAGAAAGAGGTGGTGGAAAGCGTAAGTTTGAGAAGGTTCGTGGTGTTAGAAAGAAGAAGACTAAGATTGATGAATGATCGGAATGTGATTCGATATCTTCGAGGGCATTAGAGTTCTACCGAGGTGGAGGAAGCTCCACTCGGTCCGCCACGTGATTCGCATAAACATGGTTTCTTGAGTGAGAACTAAAGTGTAGAGTTTGAATAATTTCTTTCATTCTATTTTTATTTTCTTTGAGTCACTAACGTAGTTTTTTGTAGTTTTTCTTTGTTTTGTGTTTTGCTAGGTAAAAGAGAGATTGTTTAAGCTAGAGAGGCGATCCCCAAGGAAGAGTATATTGAAAAAGATAAGTGTGAGGATGGAGTAGCTGAGCCGTATACTTTATAATTCTTATTTGCTACTAATAATTTTATGTGTTATTTGTCAATTGATGTGAAACACTTTAATTGCATATTATATATCAATTTGATAAGATACATTTTTTTAGACATGTTTGTTTTGTTTTACCGCTTCCGTTCGTGTGAGAGAGAGTGAGTTACTATTTGCTGAGCACGTTCGTAGTTGGAAGGCATTCATGGAAGAAGACTTTGGCATCATGTTTCATGTGCATATTACCAGCTAAGCCTTTTCCATTATCTAGCATATTAACTTTTTATTTTGTTTTTATAATTTTTAGAGTCTTAGTTTTTGTAGTCCGACTTAATTTTATTTTTATTTTAAGTCGTCATTATCCTTGCATTGAGGATAATGCAAAATTTAAGTGTGGGGATGGGATATTTGAGTCATAGTTTTGCTTAAAAAAATTTTGAAAAATGTTTTAAAAATGTCCCTTGAATTTAGTTTTTTTGCGTTAAAGTAGGAGATGTTGGTATTTATCGGGAAATCGGTTTTTCAAACTACTAATAATATGAGATAAATAAAAGAAAACACACTTAACTTGGGATGTGTCGGTAGGCTCAGCCTTGAGAATGAAAGGGCAATTTGATAAAATGGTTAAAACGGAAATCTTTTGTGGGTAAAGCGTTTTGTCTGTGGAAGATAAGTAATGAAAGGTCGGGCCATTCTCAAGCCTCAATTATTGTTATGAAAAGTGGAAATATTATAAAAGTTTTAAATTTGAATACGTTATCATATGATGCTTGGGTAGGTTTAACGTTAAAGTATGCCGTGTAGCCTATGATATAAATCTTAAACTGCTAGTTTAGTGTTTTACACCTCATTGGCGTATGATTTTATAACCTTAAATCTTGTATTAACGGGATGCTTCGGGTCCGGAGACCATTGGTCTGTATGTAATCTATTCATCTGGGTGTTCACAATTCCTAAGTGGGGTTGTGGATATTTAAAATTAAGCCAAAAAGAGCAAACCCTTATAAGTCTATAAACATGATCAAAAAAGTACAAAAGTACAAATTCACTACAGACTTGATCAACCACACTGTTAGCCATGTGGGGTCTCCTTGCTCGCGTCTCATTACCTTAAGAAACGGACCACAAGGGACACATTACGTGTAAGCCCTTGATATACGTCTATTTATACATCTCGAATCCCTTGTAAAGTTATGTTTATTTAATGTTTTAAGTTCGTTTAAGTTCGAGTTTTGTAATCTTTTATTATTTAAGGTTTTGAGTCAAGTTTTATCTATTTATTATGTTTTATATCTTTTGGTGTCTTGAATGTTAAGCTTTAATTCTTTCTATCATATCATGTGAAGGTTAAGTTCGTGCTTATGTTCGTTTTGTTCGTTAAACGGTTACGTGATTGCTTCACTAATGTTTTGTTATGTTTTCATATATATGATGGCGTGGAGAATCAAGGGAAAGAAGATCTAGAAGGTTCCATGAGTTACTTGGAGTTCAAGGAAGTTGATTATCAAGATTTTACAACAAATAACAACAATTAATAAAAAAAAATTAGGGAAATCACCCAAAAGGGGCGCCGCCGCACGCGAAGGTGAGAGGCAGTATGCCTTCGCGCGGCGCCTAGGGCTCCCTGGTCAGCCATCTTTGCAAGCCCAAGCCCGGTACTCGTTTATATAAACATAATTGCAAACCTAGCCGATTGGAGACACTATTAGAGCCGATTTTCCAAGGGTTTGTGAAGGTTTTAAGGCTAGGAATCAAGGAGGATCATCAAGCTTTCATCCAAGTGTTCAAGGGCCGATTAAGACGGGTTCTCTCGTTCTTCATCTTTGTTCTTGTTCATTATCTTTCATGATGTTTCCTTTTGTTCTTTGGTTTAGTTATTTGATTATGATTTGCTAGGCTAGACTTCGTGTCTACCTAGGTTTGATGAACATGTTTAACACTTGATTCTTGCTTTGGACAATTGTTTGGTTATGGTTTTGTTAATTTAATAGTAAAAGACTTGGTTTTGTTTTCATGATACGTATAAGTATTTATTATCTTGATAGATTGTTAATTATTGCTTCACATAGATCTTTTATCTTTTGATTGTGTTCTTTAGATTTAGGGTTTATGTTTAATCTTTACTTGGTGTTTTGATTATTATGGTTGAATAGGCATATTAGATCATAGAAGCTTGTTGATTGTTGATTAAGATTTTGAATGCTTTGCTAAATTCCAATAGCTGTAAGGTGAGGAATTGTTCGTGTGTCTTGGTCAGTCGCATGCTAGGATAGATTAGTGATAATATTCTTGCTTAGTGCGTTGATCCTTGTTCATGAAGCCATGATAAGTTTATCAAGTTATCTAGGGTTTAGTGTTTCGTGAGATTACTTGCTTTAGATACTATTTATTAACCCTATTTGATAACCGTAAGGAAATCAATTTAACTGATTGCTTAATCATCTAATATTCATTCTTTGGGGATTTCGTTTGATTCAGTCTAGGGTCCTTTAGGGTTTGTTAGATGAATACGTTTAGAAATCATTTTTCATATCATATTAGTTGTCCATTTCTTGATGATTGTTGATGCATGAGATTCTTACCTAGGTAGATTCCTTTTCTGATTGGTTTCGATCTTGTGTTTAATTGCTTATTTCTTGTTTACTTGTTTATTTGCTTTCTTAGTTAAATCCTAGTTTAAAAACCCCCTTTAAACATTAATAAATAGTCGTGTCGTAAGTCGAGTCTAATTAGTTAATTAACGTAATTTATAGAGTCATGTGGGTTCGATATTCCGGACTTACTTAGCTTTAGTACAATTGACCGGTTCACTTGCCGGTGTTTTGTGTAGTTGAGTCTTAAGTCTAGTTTTTATTACTTGTTTAGTTTAGTTAATATTTAATTGACTGTTTTAAGCACATCAAGTTTTTGGCGCCGTTGCCGGGGAATCTTGGCAATTTCGTTATTTAGTTTTAATTGGACTTATTTGCTATATACCTGCTCTTTGTTTTATTTTTGTTTGAGTCGTAGGAGTCTAATTAAATTTTAGTTTAATTTAGTTTTAGTTTTTATTTTTAGTCTACTCACTAAGTCCGTTGCGTCCTTAAGGTTTATGTCACATCTTCGTTCGCAAGGACCACCGTCGGAAGCTACTTCTACACCGAAATCATCACCATCCAGTTCGCCACCTGAAAGTCCGAGAAGTCAACCAGACGTTCAAATGGCCGACGACAAAACAATTGCTGCTCAAGCCTTCGATGGTTTAACCGGAAACCAGTCATGCATCGTCGTTCCCGCAATCAGCAATCCCAACTCGTGGCAAATTCCGTCATACGTCATGAACATCGGTTAAACTAATCAGTTCACGGGGCGTGATGACGAGGATGCACCAGCTCACATTAACTGACTTTACCGCGTTCTTAAAACTTTTAATTTACAAGGTGCTACCGAAGATGCTATTTTCTTACATCTGTTTCCGTTTCACTTGCAGGGAAAGCAGCTACTTGGCTTGACACGCAGCCGCCTGGCACGTTTACTACTTGGGAAGCACTACGTTCTGCGTTTATCAAGAGATATTTCCCACCGGCTAAAGAGGCTATTCTTCGCGATCAGATTCACTCATTTCACATGGAGCCGGGAGAGCAATATTGTCATGCTTAGGAGCGTTTTCAGAACTTGCTAGCTCGTTGCTCACAGAACGGTCTCACACCATGGGCTCTCGTGGAAAAATTTTACAATGGGTTGAACTAGGAAACCCAAGTTCGGTTCGACACGGCCGCGGGAGGAAGTTTACTGGCAAAGAAAAATGTCACCGAGTGTAACGAGATGTTTGAGAGCTTCGCTCAATCGGACCTTGCCAAAGAGCCACATCACGGGAATTCCACTCCCGTTAGCAGTACATCCTCATCCGCTCGAGGTGTACACCAGGTTAATTTGGATACTAGTGTGGCTGCTGCTTTGGAATCATTGACTTGAGAGATTAAGGAGCTAAAGGCTAAGGTGGACAAATGTGAGTTTTGTAGAGGTGGACATGGTACGTTGGAGTGTCCGGTTATGAATCAACAGGTCGATTTTGTTGCTAGTCATAACAGGTTTCTCAACAATTATAACAACAATAATCAGAATTGGAACACCTACAAGAACCCGAATCAGAATAATGCTAATTGGCGTCCGTCGGGTGCACCACCTGGGTTTCAAAATTCTTATGCTCCAGGACAAGGTCAGTATTTCAGTAATAATAACACCGATGGTACTAATGTTCAAAATAATGTGCAGGATTCGAACGGTGGATTTGGGCATTTGGAAGAAATGATGAAGCTAATCTTGGGAAGAGATCAAGTTACACAGAAAATTTGGCCGAACACGATTTGCACTTCAAGAATCAACAATCTTCCATTCTCGATATTCAAAGGACTATTGGTGATATTGCTCGTCGTTTAGAAGAAAGGCCCCCAGGTCAGTTTTCGGGTATCCCTAAAACTAATCCGGCTGCTCAATTGAACGCCATCTCCACTCGTAGTGGTAGGGTTTTTGGTCCGGAGGTAGTTAGTAGAGAAATTAGGAAATATAGGGACGATGAGTTGATAGATGAGGAGATAGAGTTAGAGGCTCAAGGTAAGTCACAAAATACAACACCAGTAATAGAGCCGCAAGTTAAGAAAAACACCGATAAGATGCCGGTTGGAGTCCGGCCACCACCACACACCATTGACCTAGCCTATGTCCCATATCCCGATCGTCTAAAGAATCAAAAGTATACAAAAGATTACGGGCATTTTTTTAATATATTTAGCCAATTGAATGTCAACCTTCCATTCGTAGAAGTTATTCAGCATATGCCTAAGTACACCAAATTTTTGAAAGACCTTCTTAAAAGAAAGGATAAGTTGGAGGAGTTGTCGACTGTGCCCCTAAATGGAGAATGTTCCGCAATAGTGCTTAATAAAGTTCCGGAGAAATTACCCGACCCCGGTGTTTTTACCATTCCATGTCTTTTCGGAAGTGATACGACGTGTCAAGCATTGGCCAATCTAGGAGCTAGTATAAACCTTATGCCATATTCTTTATATGAAAAGCTAGACCTAGGAGAGCTCACCCCCACTCGTATGACGTTGTCTTTAGCCGATCGTTCCGTTAAGTATCCGAGGGGTGTCGTAGAGAATTTGCTCGTTAAGGTAGATAATTTGGTTTTCCCCGTAGATTTTGTTGTTTTAGATATGGAGGCCGACGAGAGAGTTCCTATCATTTTAGGTCGTCCATTCTTATGTATTGCTAGGGCGGTCATTGATGTGTTTGAAGGTAAGATTACTCTTAGAGCCGGTGATGATAGTGCCACCTATTTGGCTAAGTCCATGAGTCATCCGAGTGGTCAAGACGGTCTCATTGATCCATGTCACCCAGTTTACTCGATAGAATCATTTAGCTCGAGCATGGGCCCTAGTCTTGACGATTCCCGTTCTGTAAGTTTAAGTGTGGGTAAGGAGCGAGCGGTTTCGAGCTTTCGGGAAATGGTGAAGCATGTGGGAGAAAAAGGTGGTGGTAAGCGAAAGTTTGAGAAAGTTCGTGGAGTTAAAAGAAGAAGACCAAGATTGATGAATGGTCGGATTGTGATTCGGTATCTTTAAGGGCATTGGAGTTCTACCGAGGTGGAGGAAGCTCCACTCGGTCCGCCACGTGATTCGCATAGCATGGGTTCTTGAGTGAAAACTCAAGTGTAGAGTTTGTAGATTTTCCTTTATTTTTGTTTTTATTTTCTTAGTTTTGTTGAGTCATCGAGTCGCTAACGTAGTTTTTTGTAGTTCGACTTTGTTTTGTGTTTTTGAGTTTTGCTAGTTTTGGAGATTGAACAAGCTAGAGAGAAGATCCCCGAGGAAGAATCTAATGAAAAAGACAAGTGTGAGGATGGAGTAGCAGTGGAGCCGTATACTTCATGCTTATTTATTTGCTCCCGATTATTATATTTTATATATTTATTGGTGAAATACTTTAATTGCATAATATCTATCATTTTGATAAGATACATTTTTAGATATGTTTGTTTTGTTTTGCCGCTTACGTTCGTGAGAGAAGAAGTTACCATTTGCTGAGCACATTCGTAGTTGGAGGGCATCCATGGAAGAAGACCTTAGCATCATGTTCCATTCACATTTTACCAGCTAAGTATTTTCCATTATCTAGCTTATTAACTTTTTATTTTGTTTTTATAATTTTTAGAGTTTTAGTTTTTGTAGTCCGACTTTATTTTATTTTTTGTTTTTAGTCGTCCTTATCCTTGCATCGAGGACAATGCAAAATTTAAGTGTGGGGATAGGATATTTGAGTCGTAGTTTAAATTGATTCTGTTTAAAAATTTTTTTTAAAAATTTGAAAAAAAATAAAAATAAAATAGAAAAATGATCTAAAAAATGTCCCTTAAATTTAGTTTTTTGCGTTAAAGTAGGAGATGATGATATTTATCGGGAAATCGGTTTTTCAAACTACTAATAATATGAGATAAATAAAAGAAAACGCACTTAACTTGGGATGTGTCGGTAGGCTCAGCCTTGAAAATGAAAGGGCAATTTGATAAAATGGTTAAAACGGAAATCTTTTGTGGGTAAAGCGTTTTGTCTGTGGAAGTTAAGTAATGAAAGGTCGGGTCATACTCAAGCTTTAATTATTGGTATGAAAAGTGGAAGTATTATGAGTTTTAAAATCTGAATACGTTATCATATGATGCTTGGGTAGGTTTAATGTTAGAGTATGCCGTGTAGCCAGTGATATAAATCTTAAACTGCTAGTTTAGTGTTTTACACTTCATTGGCGTATGGTTTTATAACCTTAAATCTTGTATTGATGGGATGCTTCGGGTTCGGAGACCATGGGTCTGTATGCAATCTATTCATCTGGGTATTCACAATTCCTAAGTGGGGTTGTGGATATTTAAAATTAAGCCAAAAAGAGCAAACCCTTATAAGTCTATAAACATGATCACAAAAGTACAACTACACTCCAGACCTGATCATCCACGCTGTTAGCCATGTGGGGTCCCCTTGCTCGCGTCTCATTACCATTAAGAAACGGACCACAAGGGACACGCTACATGTAAGCCCTACAGATGAAATTTTGCATGCTCACCTATGGTGATGGAGTTGGGGTATTGCTTGATAACGGGGGTATGTCATGTTGTGGGCAACACTAGCTATTAATTAATTGAACCTTAATCGTATCTAATGGCTGCTTGGTAGAATTTGATGCTTAAGCTTAGGTGGATAAACAATACCCTTGATCGTCTTAACTATTCATGAAAAAAGAGCAACAAAAGTTTTAATTATGCTAATTTTGAGGTTTAAGTCAATTTGGGGTGGCTTGGTCCGGTAAAAGCTGAAAATAAGCGGGTCTTATTGTGTAAACCACTGAGTAAAAAATTGTCGGATCTTATTTGTCCCGTTAAAGATTAAGACATGGGTTTAAGTGGACAACAATATCGGTGATCGCGGTTTTTGCGTTCTTCTAAGTTTTAAAAATATACCTATATGTTTGTTAGACTGTAATTTTCCGATTCTGATCCAACTGCGTTAGACTTTTTCAGGGACGAAAAAAGAGTAAGTGTGGGGATATTTGATATACGTCTATTTATACAACTCGAATCCCTTGTAAAGTTATGTTTATTTAATGTTTTAAGTTCGTTTAAGTTCGAGTTTTGTAATCTTTTATTATTTAAGGTTTTGAGTCAAGTTTTATCTATTTATTATGTTTTATATCTTTTGGTGTCTTGAATGTTAAGCTTTAATTCTTTCTATCATATCATGTGAAGGTTAAGTTCGTGCTTATGTTTGTTTTGTTCGTCAAACGGTTACGTGATTGCTTCACTAATGTTTTGTTATGTTTTCATATATATGATGGCGTGGAGAATCAAGGGAAAGAAGATCTAGAAGGTTCCATGTGTTACTTGGAGTTCAAGGAAGTTGATTATCAAGATTTTACAACAAATAACAACAATTAATAAAAAAAATTAGGGAAATCACCCAAAAGGGACGCCGCCGCACGCGAAGGTGAGAGGCAGTATGCCTTCGCGCGCCGCCTAGGGCTCCCTGGTCAGCCATCTTTGCAAGCCTAATCCCAGTACTCGTTTATATAAACATAATTGCAAACCTAGCCGATTGGAGACACTATTGGAGCCGATTATCCAAGGGTTTGTAAAGGTTTTGAGGCTAGGAATCAAGGAGGATCATCAAGCTTTCATCTAAGTGTTCAAGGGTCGATTAAGACGGGTTCTCTCGTTCTTTATCTTTGTTCTTGTTCATTATCTTTCATGATGTTTCCTTTTGTTCTTTGGTTTAGTTATTTGATTATGATTATGCTAGACTAGACTTCATGTCTACCTAGGTTTGATGAACACGTTTAAGACTTGATTCTTGCTTTGGACAATTGTCTGATTATGGTTTTGTTAATTTGGGGTGGTCTGGTCCGGTAAAAGCTGAAAATAAGCGGGTCTTAATTGTGTAAACCTCTGAGTACTAATTGTTGGATCTTATTTGTCCCGGTAAAGATTAAGGCATGGGTTTAAGTGGACAACAATATCGGTGATTGCGGTTTCTGCGTTCTTCTAAGCTTTAAAAATTAACTTATATGTTTTTAAGATTGTATTTTCCGATTCTGATCCAACTGCATCAGACTTTTTCAGGGACGAAAAAAGAGTAAGTGTGGGGATATTTGATATACGTCTATTTATACATCTCGGATCCCTTGTAAAGTTATGTTTATTTAATGTTTTGAGTTTGGTTTAGTTCGTGTTTTGTTAGTCTTTTATTATTTAAGGTTTTGAGTCAAGTTATTTATAGTTATCATGTTTTATATCGTTTGGTGTCTTGTACGTTAAATCTAATTCTTTCTATCATCTCATAAGAAGTTTAAGTTCGTTTTGCTCGTTAATGATTACATGATTATTCCACTTAGTGTTTTGATTTGTTTGCATGTAGATGGTGGTTTGAAAGTTAAGGAAAAGAAGGTCTAGAAGGTTCTAAGAGTTACTTGGAGTTCAAGGAAGAAGATTTATCAAGATTTTACAAGATATTTAATAAAATAAAAAAAAGAAAAATCTCCTCCTGAAGGGCGCCGCGCCGCTCAACGGGGAAGGCTAGGCCAGTCACGGCGCGCCTAGGCATCCTGATCAGCCATATTTTGCAGTTTAAGGCCGAACTCATTTATATATAAAGAGGGTTATAAACCTAAATGAAAAAAGCTTATTTCCAGCCGATTTTCCAAGGTTTTGAGCTAATATTGACGTTGTTTTGGAGGCTAGGAAGAAGGAGGAACATAGAGCTTTCGTACAAGTGTTCAAGGATCAATTGCAAAGGGTTTTATCGCTCTAACTTTCTTTCCTTGTTCATTATTTGTCATGTCTTTTCTCTTTGTTTTCAATACTTGTTTAGGATTGTTTTTAATAATGATTCTAGGCTAGACTTCATGTCTACCTTGGTTTGATGAACATGTGTTGATTTGATTCTTGCGTTGGACAATTGATTTGATTATGGTTTCGTTATTTTAATAGTAAAAGACTTGATTTTGCTTTCATGATGCATATGAATGTTTATTATCTTGATTGATTATTTATTTTAGCTTCACATAGAACTTATATCTCTTGATTGTGTTCTTTAGATTTAGGGTTTATGTTTAATCATTACTTGGTGTTTTGATTATTGTGGTTGAATAGGCCTATTAGATCATAGAAGCTAGTTGATAGTTGGTTAGGGTTTTAAATGTACTGCTAAATTCCAATAGTTGTAAGGTGAGGAGTTGTTCATGTGTCTTGGTCAATCGCATGCTAGGATAGATTAGTGACAATATTCTTGCTTATTGTGTTGATCATTGTTCATGATGTCATGATAAGTTTATCAAGTTATCTAGGGTTTAGTGTTTCATAAAATTGTTTGCTTTAGATACTATTAATTAACCCTAATTGATAACTATAAGGAAATCAATATAACTGATTGCTTAATAATCTAATAATTATTCTTTAGGATTTTACTTGATGCGATCAAGGGTTCTTTAGGGTTTGTTAGGTGAATACGTTTAGAAATCAGTTTCCATGTCATATTAGTTGTTCATTGCTTGATGATTGTTGATGCATGGGATTCTTACCTTGGTAGATTCCTTCTCTGATTGGTTTCGATCTTGTGTTTTATTGCTTATTTCTAGTTTACTCGTTTATTTGCTTTTTTTAGTTTAATCTTAGTTTAAAAACCCCCTTTAAACATTAATAATAAATAGTCGTGTCATATGTCGAGTTTAATTAGCTAATTAACATAATTTATAGAGTCCTGTGGGTTCGATATTCCGGACTTACTTAGCTTTAGTACAATTGACCTGTTCACTTGCCGGTGTTTTGTGTAGTTGAGTCTTAAGTCTAGTTTTTATTACTTGTTTAGTTTAGTTAATATTTAATTGACTGTTTATAGCTCATCAAGTATTTATACTTGCCTAGGTTGCTGGATGTGCTAAGGAGTGGGTTGCATTGCCATGTCAGGATTCACAATTGTCGCATGAACTTTTATTTCACATTGTTTACATTTGATGGGTTGTGCATGTTTGAGCACGTGGTTTACTATTTTAAACCATTTACTTTACGCTTCCGCAAAACTTTAATTTGTATGGTTTGGTTTTTGTTTTCTCATGTTTGAATGAGACCTAAATAATATTTTGAATATTTGAATTGGATGTTTGGTATAACAAATGAGCTAGATCCTGGTATGTCACACGCCTCGCGGTTAAATTCCGTTAGTTGAAATTTTAGGGTGTGACACCTTTCATATTAATTGCTTATTAAAAAATTAAGTTCTTTGAATAAAGAATTCTAAAATAATTTCAATTTATTTCTCCCAATTCATATTCCAAATCTTGTCAATTTATATTAAGTTTACAAAAAATTAACTTTCCGGTAATTGTATACATCTTTGGTATATGATTTAGACTTTATTTTATAATTAATGATAATGAATAATGATTTGACTATAATTTTCAACCTTTATATGAACTTTACAAAAATAAGTTATAGACTTTAATTTTAACAAATCAAAATTCAAAATTATCTTCCAATCTATTTCAATTTAAATCCAATATTATAATCTCTACAACTACTACGAATTATTTCGTACTTTCGTTTCAAATATTACCCGAGTTTGAAATATATTGTTAGTTCAAATATTATCATTTGGAACCATATTGAACTATGACCCGGGTTTGAAAAAATTAAGTATATATTCTACAAGTTCTTATGTTATTGTTTTTATATTATTAACCTTGTGTAACACGGGCTCTAATCCAAATATCAATAATAACGATTATATAAATACTAATCGTTCCCTTAAATATATTAAACTTTCACTTGTTCATTTTATATCAATAATAATCGTATTACCAAAATTATTGTTATATTAAATACAATTACTTAAAAATTTAACTGGTATTAATTAATTCTTTATTTAGTAATTGTTACACTTTTAATTATGTTACCAAAATTAAATCAATACCTTATTCCTAACTAGAAATAAAAATAATTTGTAACTTTTAACTTATATTTGTTTAAATAAGATTAATTATAAAGTTTATTTAATAGTTGTAACATCCTACTTTTGATGATAATAAATAAAAGGAAAAGTGTTTGTTTAAAAGTGTGTTAATATTTAATTAAGTTAGATAACATAAAAAAGTGTGGACTTGGTTAATGAAAGATGGAATAAGAGATGGTGATGGGCCTTAGGTCCATGGGCTTGAGAGAGTATAAATACTCCTTAAACCTCCCTAAAATCCAAAAATCTCTCATTCTTATCCACTAGCCTCTTTACACACTCAAAAACACACACAAACACTCTCAACCATTCGGCCGAGATCCAAGCTTAGATTTTGATAGATGATATACATGTATTTATACATCTCGAATCCCTTGTAAAAGTTATGTTTATTTAATGTTTTGAGTTTGGTTTGATTCGTGTTTCGTTTATCCTTTATTATTTTAGGTTTTGAGTCAAGTTTTATATGTTTATCATGTTTTATATCTTTTGGTGTCTTGCATGTTAAACTTAATTCTTTCTATCTTTTCATGCGAAGTTTAAGTTCGTTTTGCTCGTTATTGATTACATGATTACTCCACTTAGAGTTTCGATTTGTTTTCACGTAGATGGTGGTTTGAAAGTCAAGGAATAGAAGGTTCTAAGCGTCACTTGGAGTTTAAGGAAGATAATTATCAAGATTTGGCAAGATATAGCATAAAATAACAACCAAAATTCGTTGGATCCTCCTATAGCACGCTGCGCCACGCGAAGGGCTATGTCCAAGGGGGGCCGGGCCTAGGGCCTTCTGGTCAACATATTTTGGCAATCCAAGCCCGTTATGCACTATAAAAACATCTCATTGCAAACCTAGACGAATATAACAACTTGGGCAGCCGATCTTCCAAGGTTTTGAGCTAAGATTGAAGGTGTTTTGGAGGCCAGGAAGAAGGAGGATCATAGAGTTTTCGTACAAATGTTCAAGGATCGATTAACAAGGGTTTTATCGCTCTAAATTTTGTTCCTTGTTCATTTATTTGTCATGTCTTTCCTCTTTGTTTTTAATACCTGTTTAAGATTGTTTTTAATAATGATTCTAGGCTAGACTTCATGTCTACCTAGGTTTGATGAACATGTATTGACTTGATTCTTGCTTTGGATAATTGTTTGATTATGGTTTCATTATTATAATAGTAAAAGGCTTGATTTTGCTTTCATGATGCATATGAATGTTTATTATCTTGATTGATTATTAACTTTAGCTTCACATAGAACTTATATCTCTTGATTGTGTTTTTTAGATTTAGGGTTTATGTTTAATCATTACTTGGTGTTTTGATTATTGTGGTTGAATAGGCCTATTAGATCATAGAAGCTAGTTGATAGTTGGTTAGGGTTTTAAATGTACTGCTAAATTCCAATAGCTGTAAGGTGAGGAGTTGTTCATGTGTCTTGGTCAATCGCATGCTAGGATAGATTAGTGATAATATTCTTGCTTATTGTGTTGATCCTTGTTCATGATGTCGTGATAAGTTTATCAAGTTATCTAAGGTTTAGTGTTTCATAAAATTGCTTGCTTTAGATACTATTAATTAACCCTATTTGATGACCGTGAGGAAATCAATATTACTGATTGCTTAATATTCTAATAATTATTCTTTGGGATGTCGTTTGATTCAGTCAAGGGCCCTTTAGGGTTTGTTAGATGAATATATTTAGAAATCAGTTTCCATATCATATTATTTGTCCATTGCTTGATGATTGTTGATACATGGGATTCTTACCTAGGTAGATTCCTTCTCTGATTGGTTTCTTGTGATAAATTGCTTGTTTTTCTAGTTTATTTGTTTATTTACTTTCTTAGTTTAATCTTAGTTTTAAAACCCCCTTTAAACATTAATAATAGATAGTCGTGTCGTAAGTCGAGTCTAATTAGTTAATTAACGTAATTTATAGAGTCCTGTGGGTTCGATATTTCGGACTTACTGTACAATTGACTGGTTCACTTTCCGGTATTTTATGTAGTTGAGTCTTAAGTCTAGTTTTTATTACTTGTTTAGTTTAGTTAACATTTAATTGACTGTATTTAAGTACATCAAGTTTTTGGCGCCGTTGCCGGGGTTTTGGCAATTGCGTTATTTAGTTTTAATTTGACTTATTTTCTATATACGTGCTATTTGTTTTATTTTTGTTTGAGTCGTAGGAGTCTAATCAAATTTTAGTTTAGTTTAATTTAGTTTTAGTTTTTGTTTTTAGTCTACTCACTTTGTTCGTTGCTTCCTTAAGGTTTATGCCACATCTTCGTTCGCAAGGACCACCGTCGGAAGCTACTTCTACACCGAAATCATCACCATCCAGTTCGCCACCAGAACGTCCGAGAAGTCAACCAGACGTTCAAATGGCCGATGACAGAACAATTGCTGCTCAAGCCTTCGATGGCTTAACCGGAAACCAGTCATGCATCGTCGTTCTCGCAATCAACAATCCCAACTCGTGGCAAATTCCATCATACGTCATGAACAACATCGTTCAAACTAATCAGTTCACGGGGTGTGATGACGAGGATGCACCGGCTCACATTAACCGACTTTACCGCGTTCTTAAAACTTTTAATTTGCAAGGTGCTACTGAAGATGCTATTTTCTTACATCTGTTTCCATTTTCACTTGCAGGTAAAGCGGCTATCTGGCTCGCCACTCAACCGCCTAGCACGTTCACCACTTGGGAGGCACTACGTGCTGCGTTTATCAAGAGATATTTCCCACCGGCTAAAGCGGCTATTCTTCGCGATCAGATTCACTCGTTTCACATGGAACCGGGGGAGCAATATTGTCATGCTTGGGAGCGTTTTCAGAGCTTGCTGTCTCGATGCTCACAGAATGGTCTCACACCATGGGCTCTCGTGGAAAAATTATACAATGGGTTGAACTACGAAACCCAAGTTCGGTTCGACACGACCGCGGGAGGAAGTCTACTGGCTAGGAAGAATGTCGCCGAATGTAACGAGATGTTTGAGAGCTTCGATCAATCGGACCTTGCCAAAGAGCCACATCGCGGGAATTTCACTCCCGTCATCAGTACATCCTCATCCGCTTGAGGTGTACACCAGGTTAATCTGGATACGAGTGTGGCTGCTGCTTTGGAATCACTGACTAGAGAGTTTAAGGAACTGAAGGCCAAGGTGGACATGTGTGATTTTTGTAGAGGTGGACATAGCACGTTGGAATGCCCGGTTATGAATCAACAGGTCGATTTTGTTGCTGGTCAGACTAGGTTTCCCAACAGTTACAACAACAACAGTCAGAATTGGAACACTTATAAGAACCCGAATCAGAATAATGCTAATTGGCGTCCGTCGGGTGCACCACCCGGATTTCAAAATTCTTATGCTCCAGGACAAGGTCAGTATTTCAGTAATAATAACACTGATGGTACTAATGTTCAAAATAATGTGCAGGATTCGAACAGTGGAATGGGGCGTTTGGAAGAGATGATGAAGCTAATCTTGGAGAGAGATCAAGTTACACTATCAAAAGTTAGCCAAACACGATTTGCTCTTCAAGAATTAACAATCTTCTATTCTCGATATTCAAAGGACTGTTGGTGATATTGCTCGTCGTTTAGAAGAAAGGCCCCCAGGTCAGTTTTCGGGTATCCCTCAAACTAATCCGGTTGTTCAATTGAACGCCATCTCCACTCGTAGTGGTAGGGTTTTTGGTCCGGAGGTAGTTAGTAGAGAAATTAGGGAAGATAAGGATGATAAGTTGATAGATGAGGAGATAGAGGTAGAGGCTCCAGGCAAGTCACAAAGTGCAACACCAATCATAGAGCCGCAAGTTAAGAAAAACACCGATAAGAAGCCGGTTGGAGTCCGGCCACCACCACACACCATTGACCTAGCCTATGTCCCATATCCCGCTCATCTAAAGAATCAAAAGTATACGAAAGATTACGGGAATTTTCTTAATATATTTAGCCAATTGAATGTTAATCTCCCATTTGTCGAAGTTCTTCAGCATATGCCTAAGTACGCCAAATTTTTGAAAGACCTTCTTAAAAGAAAGGATAAGTTGGAGGAGTTGTCGACTGTGCCTTTAAATGGAGAGTGTTCTCCAGTAGTTCTCAATAAAGTTCCTGAGAAATTACCCGACCCCGGTGTTTTTACCATTCCATGTCTTTTCGGAAGTGATACGACGTGTCAAGCATTAGCCGATCTAGGAGCTAGTATAAACCTTATGCCATATTCTTTGTATGAAAAGCTAGACCTAGGAGAGCTCACCCCTACTCGTATGACGTTGTCTTTAGCCGATCGTTCCGTTAAGTTTTCGAGGGGTGTCGTATAGAATTTTCTCGTTAAGGTAGATAATTTGGTTTTCCCCATAGATTTCGTTGTTTTAGATATGGAGGCCGACGAGAGAGTTCCTATTATTTTAGGTCGTCCATTCTTACGTACGGCTAGGGCGGTCATTGACATGTTTGAAGGTAAGATCACTCCTAGAGCCGATGATGATAGTGCCACCTATTTGGATAAGTCCATGAGACATCCGAGTGGTCAAGACGGTCTCATTGATCCATGTCACCCAGTTTACTCGATAGAATCATTTATCTCGGGCATGGATCCTAGTCTTGATTGTTCCCGTTCTGTGAGTTTAAGTATGGGGAAGGAACCAGAGATTTCGAGCTCTTGGGTAATGGTGAAGTGTTTTGGAGAAAGAGGTGGTGGAAAGCGTAAGTTTGAGAAGATTCGTGGTGTTAGAAAGAAGAAGACCAAGATTGACGAATGGTCGGATCGTGATTCAGTATCTTTAAGGGAATTAGAGTTCTACCGAGGTGGAGGAAGCCCCACTCAGTTCGCCATGTGATTCGCATAACATAGGTTCTTGAGTGAAAACTCAAGTGTAGAGTTTGTATATTTTCCTTTATTTTAGTTTTTATTTTCTTAGTTTTGTTGAGTCATCGAGTCGCTGACGTAGTATTTTGTAGTTGGTCGTTGTTTTTGGGTTTTTGAGTTTTTCTAGGTAAAAGAGAGATTGAATGAGCTAGAGAGACGATCCCCCAAGGAAGAATTTAATGAAAAAGACAAGTGTGGGGATGGAGCAACCGATCCATATACTTTATATTTATTTATTTGCTGCTAATTATTCATGATTTACTTGTTGGTTGGTAAAATAATTTAATTGCATAATATCTATCAGTTTGATAAGATATATTTTTAGATTTGTTTGTTTTGTTTGGCCGCTTATGTTCGTGAGAGAAGGAGTTACCATTTGCTGAGCACGTTCGTAGTTGTAAGGCATTCATCGAAGAAGACTTTGGCATCATTTTACCAGCTAAGTCTTTTCCATTTATCTAGCTTATTAATTTTTTGTTTTTATAATTTTTATAATTTTAGTTTTTGTAGTCCGACTTTATTTTATTTTTGTTTTAAGTCGTCCTTATTTGAGTCGTAGTTTAAATTTATAAAAATAAAAAAAATTGAAAAAAAAATTGAAAAATGTTTTAAAATTGTCCCTTGAATTTAGTTTTTTTTTGCGTTAAAGTAAGAGATGATGATATTTATTGGGAAATCGGGTTTCAAACTACTAATAATATAAGATAAATAAAAGAAAACGCACTTAACTTGGGATGTGTCGGTAGGCTCAACCTTGAAAATGAAAGGGCAATTTGATAAAATAGTTAAAACGGAAATCGTTTGTGGGTAAAGCGTTTTGTCCGTGGAAGATAAGTAATGAAAGGTCGGGCCATACTCAAGCCTCAATTATTGGTATGAAAATGTGGAAATATTATGAAATTTAAAAATCTGAATACGTTATCATATGATGCTTGGGTAGGTTTAACATTAGAGTATGCCGTGTAGCCTGTGATATAAACTTAAAACTGCTAGTTTAGTGTTTTACTCCTCATTGGCGTATGGTTTTATAACCTTAAATCTTGTATTGATGGGATGCTTTGGGTCCGAAGACCATGGGTCTGTATGTAATCTATTCATCTGGGTATTCACAATTCCTAAGTGGGGTTGTGGATATTTAAAATAAAGCCAAAAAAAGCAAATCCTTATAAGTCTATAAACATGATCACAAGAGTACAAAAGTACAAATTCACTACAGACTTGATCATCCACGCTGTTAGCCATGTGGGGTCCCCTTGCTCGCATCTCATTACCATTAAGAAACGGACCACAAGGGACATGCTACATGTAAGCCCTACAGATGAAATTTTGCATACTCACCTATGGTGATTGTTTCGGGGTATTGCTTGATAACGGGGGTATGTCATGTTGTGGGGAGCACTAGCTATTAATTAATTGAACCTTAATCGTATCTAATGGCTGCTTGGTAGACTTTGATGCTTAAGATTAAGTGGATAAACAATACCCTTGATCGTATTAACTATTCATGAAAAAATAGCAACAAAAGTTTTAATTCTGCTAATTTTGAGGTTTAAGTCAAGTTGGGGTGGTCTGGTCCGGTAAAAGCTGAAAATAAGTGGGACTTAATTGTGTAAACCACTGAGTACTATTATTGTCGGATCTTATTTGTCTCGGTAAAGATTAAGGCATGGGTTTAAGTGGACAACAATATCGGTGATCGCGGTTTTTGCGTTTATCTAAGCTTTAAAAATTAACCTATAGGTTTTTAAGAGTGTATTTTCCGATTATGATCCAACTGAATTAGACTTTTTCTGGGATGAAAAAAGAGTAAGTATGGGGATATTTGATATACATGTATTTATACATCTCGAATCCCTTGTAAAAGTTATGTTTATTTAATGTTTTGAGTTCGGTTTGATTCGTGTTTCGTTTATCCTTTATTATTTTAGGTTTTGAGTCAAGTTTTATATGTTATCATGTTTTATATCTTTTGGTGTCTTGCATGTTAAACTTAATTCTTTCTATCTTTTCATGCGAAGTTTAAGTTCGTTTTGCTCGTTATTGATTACATGATTACTCCACTTAGAGTTTCCATTTGTTTTCATGTAGATGGTGGTTTGAAAGTCAAGGAATAGAAGGTCTAGAAGGTTCTAAGCGTTACTTGGAGTTTAAGGAAGATAATTATCAAGATTTGGCAAGATATAGCATAAAATAACAAACAAAATTCGTTGGATCCTCCTATAGCATGTCGCGCCGCGCGAAGGCTATGCCCAAGAGGGGCCGCGCGGCACCTAGGGCCTTCTGGTCAACATATTTTGGCAATCCAAGCCCGTTATGCACTATAAAAACATCTCATTGCAAACCTAGACGAATATAACAACTTGGGCAGCCGATTTTCCAAGGTTTTGAGCTAAGATTGAAGGTGTTTTGGAGGCTAGGAAAAAGGAGGATCATAGATGTTGGTGCATAATATCAGTAGTTCAGTATCTAGTGTTTTGTATGTGTCTGTAATCGTGTTTGTTTTGGTTTTAGATATGGTGTCACACAAGTTCGCCTGATGTAAGCGAACTTGTAGACAAGCGAAGTTAAGACAACTTCGCCTAGTCTGTTAGGCGAAGTTTTCGAGGCCTATATATGCCTAACTTTGGCTTGTTTAGAAAAAAAGGGTTTTTGGGGCAGAACGTGTAATTGATATTCGAGATCACGTGTTGAAGTGTAGCAATACAAACGTGTTTATTAGTATTGTAACGTGTGTTTGTGTATCGTCTCAACGTATTATATATCTTACGCTCGTATCGTATTACGTGGGGATTCCGCACCCTCGTGTTACGAGATATTCCTGTGTAGATCCGGCTGGGAACCTACAATTGGTATCAGAGCATTTGCTTGTGATTGTGTGGTTCGGGACTATCACACGGGTGTTAAGATTGTTCCGTTTGACTATTCGCGGAACGAGTTTACATTGAAATACCTAGTTTTTGTGTCTTGCCCATCTCCCACCATCATATACAACCCAATACACCTTCGCATACCTCGCAATACGTTCAATTAAAACCTGCAGAAACTCGTGTTCATCAGGCGAAGTTGCCGTCATCGTTTGTAGGGTTTAAGCGAACTTATAAGGTTCAGCGAAGTTAAGGTTCAACGAAGTTAAGGTTCAGTGAAGTTAATTACAGCGAAGTTAGGAAGCAAGCGAAGTTAAGCTCAAGCAAAGTTAAGCACAACTTCACCATCTGATCACTGTTCAAAATAAAAAAAATAATATACTTTCTTTGTATTTCGAGTCATATTTCTTTCAACTATGACTTCAATAAACATTACTGAACTAGTAAAAATGGAGGTTGAAGCCGGTTCAGCAATCAAAGCTCCAAAAATGCTTAAGGGTACCGATTTCGTTGCATGGAAAGATCGGTTTGAACAGTATGCGAAGTATCAAGACGCTAAGATGTGGGTTTGCATTCAAGATGGATACATTCCACCAACATCCTTATTTGAAGGTCGTGATCAAATTAAGAAGTACAATAAGATGGAAGAGGAGGAAAAGAAAATGTATGAGGCAGAAAGTAAAGCTCATGCAGCAATAACAATGGCTCTTCCACAAGAGATTCTTCATACCTTCAAGAAGTACAAAACTGCTAGAGAGCTATGGGAAGCACTAGAAAATAGATATGAAGGTAATGTGGGGATACGTGCTTCCAAGACAAAGCTACTAAAAACCCAATTCTCTGTATTCAAATATTTGAAAAATGAATCACTTGACGATATCATCACAAGATATTATCACCTGATAACCGAACTTAGTAATTACTCCATTGAATACAAAGAAGAAGAGATAGTCGAGAAACTTCTTGATGCTCTTCCACCAAAATGGGAAATGTACACGGTTTTGATGAGAGAGGATAAAGACTTTGCCAATATTTATTCGGAAACAGCAGTCAATAAGTTACGAAATTTTGAACTTAACATGGTTCGGAAGGAGACACCAACTGATCAGGTTCAGGATCCGGGAATGTATGGTGCGAAAGTCACTCCAAGTTCAAGTTCATAATCAGAATCCTCAGCCTACTACTCAAAGGGAGAATCAAACTCAAACTCAACTCGTGATGGTCATGTGACTCTCAATATAGATGGTGACGTATGTTTCGTAGCTGGAGGTAGTAATTCTTCAAAGCCTCAAGCCACAACTGGTAATTTCTCGTCAAATTTTCCGAGCTACAACTACTCACAGATGCCCATGAGTGTTAAATCAGCTGAACAGCAGTTTTCTCTCTATGCATCCTTCATTGCAACTTATGAGAACTACATCAAAGGTAAAATAGTCGACCCTGCAACATTGGATGAAGACTATGATCAGATTGATGCTGATGATTTGGAAGAAATGGATCTGCAGTGACAGATGGCTATGATAGTAAGAAGGGTAAAGAGATTCATGAAGAAAACGGGTAGAAAGTTAGTTGGAGAAAGACCATGGTTTGATAAATCAAAGGTTCGATGTTACAACTGTCAACAGAATGGTCACTTTGCTAAGGAATGTACAAATGAGAGAGTCGAACGTAGTCAGAACAGGCCTGCACAACAGAATGGGGGAGGTAGTGAGAATAGGGCTATGGTATCTAGACAGAATGGTGGATACAACTGGAATATACAAGTTGAGGAAGTGTTCGAACAGGCTAACTTGGTAAACATCGAAACGGGAGGAAGTGAGAGGAAGACGGGAGAAAATCAAGCATATATGGCAGAAGTAAACGATCAGCTCTCTGGTAAGTTCTGAACTTCATTGTATGCTATGTGAAAATCTGTCTGAACAATTGAAAACAGTAACTGATCAGTTTGTTAGTTTGGACGCACAATTTAAAACGTTAAAAGAAGATCATCACTATACTAAAACTAGAGAAAACAGTTACCCGGTAAAAATAAAAGCTAGTGAAAAAGATATCAGAAGTCTAAAAGCCAATCTAGCTGATAAAATACAAGTAATTGATCTTAGTTATGAAGTATTAGAAGAAAAAACAAAACTAATTGCTGAAAAAGATAAACAGATAGCTGATTACCAGGTAAAAGTGGTGGAACTAAACAGAAAAATTGAACAGTTTAGAAATTCATCAGCTATGCTAGATCACATCATAAGTATTCAACGTTCCCCAGTTAACAAAGGGGGAATTGGATTTTCTGAAGTTCCACCACCGTATAACAATAATTATACCAATAATCCTAGTAATCAGCAATCTGCTAATGTTGAGATTAATCAGACAGTTCCAGTCAAAATTTCGACTGAAAAACCTGAAGTCAAAAAGAGCGAAACGAGTAAGTCAACTTCTAAGGTTGAGACTTCTGTCCCTAGCTCTGTCTCATCAAATTTGGACCAGTCATCCGAATCGGGTGAGATAAAAGAAGAGGTAGTGTTACTAAAACGTGGGGAGGAATATAAGCCTAAATCCGATGAAAAGAAACCTTCCCTAAACCCGTTCGTCCCACCATATGTAAGACGAACGGGTAGTAATGCAACCTCGACCTCTACAACAACTGTTAAGACGAGAGTTGAACACAGAAGTTGTTTCAGATGTAATCAAGTAGGACACCTTATTGCTGATTGTCCTCTAAACCAGAGAAAAGTTAGAGGTATGAGGCATCCGATATGACAAACTGAAATTTTTCTTACTTTTTCAGACACTCATCACGACTTGACTCAAATTTTCGGGACGAAAATTCTTTAACATGGGAATGATGTGACAATCGTCAATTTCAGGTTAACTCCGTTAACTCAACTCCGTCAATTCAAACTTAAGATCATTGAATCTATAACGCACACTTCATTACATTTAAACTAGGGTTTAAATGACGCTTAACACTTACTACATGTGTAGTCTTTCGGGAATTGCACCGAAACGCAAACGAGTTGACGCAAATGATTGGTGAATAAACGAAAAACGTCAAAACAATAATTATGTGAAAATTATGTGTTAGACTTATGTGTTATGTGATAACATAGTATAAAACGCTAACTCAAGATGCAAACTAGTTAAATTAGGCTAGATAAGTAATACTTAGAAGTTGAGGGACTTGAATGTAACATATTATGTTTATAAATAATACTAAACCTTAACCCTAAAACACTTTTCTTTTCTTTTCCCTCAATCCCGATCGGAAACCCCCCCTTGTGAACCCTTGGCTGCCGTCACCTATACACACACATACAACCAAGAATTCAAGTGTTTGATTGAAGAATTAGGTGCTAGGAAGGTATAATCGATTATCCTATGCATCCTTTATACTTAATCTTGACTTTTATTGGGTTAATTACAAACCCTAGCTGCCTATTTTTATATGGTTTTGTGTTCATATGATTTTGTTTGATTGGATGATGTATTGATGATGATTTGATAACTAGAATTGATATTGTTGCATGTTAATTGCATGTGTCTTTGATTTGAGTTCAAACAAAAACCCTAATCATGTATGTAATGTGTAATTGATGTGCATGGATAGTGTTTATGGAGTCTAGAGTGTTATATGAATGTATGATGATCCATAGATAGTTAATATGTTGAGTTTGGATGCAAACAGTTTCTGGACAGAATGTGTTATTGATGTTTAATTGACTGTAACGAAGTGTAAATGTGAAAATTGGTTGAGATTATTGATACTACAGTAAACTAGGTTGAGTCTAGTTTCTAAAGAATATAAACTTGTAATTTTTGGACAAGTAAAGGTTAACTTTTATGATTTTACAAAAACATTGTGCAAAGCTGAGCTGTTAGACCTGCTGTTAGGTTGTTTTGTAAATGTTATATCTCATGAACTACGAGACCAATTGGGTTGGTTCCACTTCTGGAAGTTGACTCATTGAGTTAGGAACCTAACCCAAGTGGTCTTGCATTTATTGATTTTTCGTTTAACGGGAATTTCAAATAACATTCTGTTGCGCATGAATTTGACTGTTATGAGTTTGCTGTAATGATTTGATGATTGTGAGAAACCTATGTGGAATAAAAATATAATAAAATATGTTATGGAAACCTAAGACATATATGCTTCTGTGATGATTTTTGGTAAATTAATTAAGATGCTATGATCGGTGGAATAGTACAATCTTTCAAGTAGAATTTCTGCCTCGGTGAAACTAGCTGCTGAATTGTGTGAAAATGCATGAAACATGATACTTGCTATATAATTGTTATGTTTTGACCAAAATGCCCTTGCGGGGAATAATTGCTAATTGATTGTCATGATTTGACCAAATTGCCCTCATGGGGAATAATGGCTAGTTAATTGTTATTTGTTGACCAAAATGCCCTTACGGGGAGTAATTGCTAGTGATGTACTTTATGAATACATGACACGTATATAATTGCTTACACATATAACGTATCACAAATACATTTGTTAAAGTCATACACGATTCACAAACGAAAAACGAAACATGTTATGTGCATAGGTATTATGTGCCGGGTCTAGAGACTCGGTAATATTCCGACACTTAGAAAAATCTCTTTGTTGTTTTAGAACGCTAGAGAGAGTTTTTCTGTGACGCGCATCTTGGTGATTTAATTTGGGAATTTCTTCGCAAACAGTGAGTTTCACTTTCCCCTTTAAACTGTTTTAAACGCTTTTCACTTGGGGGAGATAACATACTCCGAAACGCATTTAAGATTTTGTTAATATTGATTATATATCACTTGTAAAGACTAAGTGGCAAACGCAATAACTAAAGTCCTTCATAACATCGAACTGGTTAATATTTGGATAATAGCGAGTCACTGTTGAGTAGTACTACTGGGTTTGACAAACCCCACCCAACGCTAAACTCGACTGGAGGTCGAGCGGGTGTAATCTTGGCTAAACACATACCATGGTCTGGATGACCTGGTGGCAAGGCAATTGATAAACAGTCAGCTTTGGTGTCGAACACTTAGTGATACTTGTTTTATTGGCTAGCTACCTATAGATATATAATTGACATAACACTATCTGGTAACGCTTAACGCAAAACGCTGTAACGCAAAACGCTGTAACGCAAAACGCTGTAACGCAAAACGCTGTAACGCAAAACGCTTAACGCAAAACGCTGAACGCAAACGCTAAATGCTTTATTTTTATTTAAACTTGTGAACTCACCAACCTTGTGTTGACACTTTTAGTATGTTATTCTCAGGTAGCCGAGGCGGGCGCGCGGTTTAGGAACATGCATTGCTTGAAACATTTTTAATTATGCAAAACTTATTTTAAACTATTATCATTGGGTTTTAAGTCGTCCTGCGTGACGTAACATTGTTTGCTATGGTTTTACGCTTCCGCATTTAATTACTCGTAAACGTTTTCATGGTTTTGAAACTTTGTTTTATGGTTTGATTATAACTAATGAATCCGATCCTGTTAGTTCACACCCTCTGACGGTAAAACTCCGTTAGTGGATTGTGAGGGTGTGACATCCGAAAACTGAGAATAAAATGAATATTAATTATAATAATGGTAAGAATGTGAACACACCAAATTTCAGACATTGGTCTAATCCAAAATTTCAAAGAAATCGATCTTAGTTTTTCCCAGTTAACAACCAAACCAACAATTATAACTCAGTTAATTCACTAAGGTTTGGCTGGCCTCATAGTCAATCCTCGAGAATGTTTCCTTTCAAAACTTACAGAAATCATTCTCAAACTGACTTTGGGCAACCAAAGTACTGGATGCCGGTCAACAGATTTAATCGACCCAAGACCAGTAGGTCTTTGGTCCCCAGATTTTAATCTTTTTCTCAAATTGTGCAGGAATAGTCGAACAGGGCTGTAAACAATCTGTGGGTTGTGGATAGTGGCTGTTCCCGGCACATGACTGGTAACAAGAAATTGTTACGTGATTGGAAACCTGTTCAAGGAGGTAGGGTTAGTTTCGCTGGAGAGAGTGGAGGTAGAATCAGTGGTATTGGAACTGTGACGAATGGAAAAATGAAGTTAGAGAAGGTGAATTTTGTAGAAGAATTGAAGCATAACTTGCTGAGTGTATCTCAGATTTGTGACAAAGAATACACGGTGCATTTTACTAAAAACGAGGCAATCGTCCTTTATCCTGGTTTCAAGATACCAGAGGCATGGGTGGTAATGAAAGCTCCAAGAGAAAAGAATACGTATGTAATGGATATGAGGTCAACTGAGATGACAACAGAAGAATCATGCCTTCTGTCAAAGGCAAGCCTAAGTTGGGATTGTGGTACACGAAAGGGGGAGAACCGAATTTGGTAGCTTACACAGATTCTGACTATGGTGGTTGCAATCAGAACAGAAAGTCAACAACCGGTGGATGTCAGTTTTTGGGAGGAAGATGTCGTGGCAGTGCAAAAAGCAGACCTCAGTAGCCATTTCCACCTGTGAAGGAGAGTACATGGCAGCATCAATCTGCTGCTCCCAGGTTCTTTGGATACAACAGCAATTGCGCGATTACGGTCTGAATTTCACTCAAACTTCTATTTGCATTGATAACACTGCTGCAATCTCAGTAACTAACAATCCCGTTAAACATAGCAAAACTAGACATATTGACATTCGTCATCATTTTATACGGGATTGTGCTGAGAAGAAATTAATTGTGCTAGAAAAGGTTGATTCGTTGGATAATTTCGCCGACCTTTTTACTAAAGCGTTTGACCGATCCCGTTTTCAAAATCTGGTTGAGCTAAATGGGATGATCAATCCCGAGTAACCTTGTTTTTCGTTTTTATTTAAAAAAAAAAATCACTACCGCTTAGAATTATGTCGGTTGCTTCAGTTTGAAGGACACATCCTCGGATATGTTTGGTCCTTACTTCTACTAGTAGATTATGAGGATAGCCATTAACCAGATGACTGAAAGTGACCGGGGCGGTTTATGTTGGGTTTTTATTCTTTCACTGAAAAATAGTCGTTCATACTTAGTTAGAAGGACACATACTCGTATGTGGTCGGTCCAGCTGATCCATTGGATATTCAGGATAGCCGTTTACCTGAAGACTTTGACTTGATCGGGGCGATAGAATTTAACATTTTTAAGGGGAGATGATATAATTTTTCAAGTCTATAACTTCGTAAGAAGTTTCTATACTATGTTTAAAAGAAAATTGATCCAACCTTGGAAAGTGATAGTAAAACTATTTCTGTGTGCCTAACTGGTGAAGTTATTAGGCCTAAAAGACTCTAGAACAGCCATTGTATGTTATGGTAGCTTTTTATGGTGCGTAAAAGTAGAAGTGATACAAACTAAATTTCCTCGATTTAATGTGGAGACGCATTCTGAGTTGTGCATGTCTCCATATACATCTTTCCGAAAGATAGGCAGAAAAGTGATTACCCAGTCATACACGAGCCCGTAAGTGTTCTGATTCCCGAGAAGATAAATGTCGAGTACCTGCAGTGATCCAGATTCGAGACTTGCAGTTGTCTATAATTTGAAGCTGTATTTGTATCCTTTAAAAAAAATGTTGTTAAGCCTTTGGAGCTTATGTTATTTCAAATATCAATCAAGAGGCAAGAAAGAGAACGGGAAGAAGACTCTAAAGATCGAGATATACTTACTGTTTAATCAGACACTACGGGTCAAGGTCAACTCGGGGTGACTTGGGGAAAGCCAAAAACGCTTTGAGAATAGATAGGAGGCATCACAATCTCTCATGTGATGTCCATCTAAATTTTGAGCTTAATTGAACCTAATCCGTATCACAGAAGCGATGAAAACCATACTAAGTTTTATACCTGCTTACAACCTGTTTCTTCATGTCACAATACCGCTGAACATGGATCTATGTGATAGCCACTTAATTAGTATGATTCCTGTTCGGATCGTTTCTAAAACATGCTGGTCCCCGTCTAGACTGAAATTTGATCCCGTTTATTTAATTACTAAAATTTTCTTTTCGTATTTTGGTTTATGGTTTAAAACTTGGTTACTTTGTTCTTTGATCGTAAAGTTTAAATCTCTAGCAGAGAATTTTAAAAAACAGTTGCACTTTGATCAAATTTATAAGGTCCTGTTTTCTAAAATAAGTTAGGCGAACATAGGTTAAGGTAAAGAGGCGAAGTTGTCCATGCTTGGTGTTAAGTGAAAGAAAATGAAAAATCACAAGTACTCCCGAGCACACCCTTGCTACCGAGCACACTTTTGCTCCCGAGCACACTTTTGCTCCCGAGCATGCTTGGTGTTAAGTGAAAGAAAATGAAAAATCACAAGTACTCCCGAGCACACCCTTGCTACCGAGCACACTTTTGCTCCCGAGCACACTTTTGCTCCCGAGCATGCTTGGTGTTATGTGAAAGAAAATGAAAAAGCACTAAGTAATCCGAGCACACTTTGTTTTCGAGCACTAAGTAATCCGAGCACACTTTACTTCCGAGCACACTTTGTGCTAGTTGAAAATTGAAAAATCACAAGTGTTTTGATTTCCGGGTACACTTTGTGCTAGGAAAGTGCTTCCGGGTACACTTTGTGCTAGTTAAAAATTGAAAAATACAAGTGTTTTGCTTTCCGAGTAGATTTTACTTCCGAGCACACTTTGTGCTAGTTGAAAATTGAAAAATCACAAGTGTTTTGATTTCCGGGTACACTTTGTGCTAGGAAAGTGCTTCCGGGTACACTTTGTGCTAGTTAAAAATTGAAAAATACAAGTGTTTTGCTTTCCGAGTAGACTTTACTTCCGAGCACACTTTGTGCTAGTTGAAAATTGAAAAATCACAAGTGTTTTGATTTTCGGGTACACTTTGTGCTAGGAAAGTGCTTCCGGGTACACTTTGTGCTAATTAAAAATTGAAAAATACAAGTGTTTTGCTTTCCGAGTATACTTTACTTCCTAGCACACTTTGTTTTCTGAGTACACTTTGTTTTCTGAGCTTACTTTGCTTCCGAGTACACATTAGGCGAACTTGTAAAGAGGCAAAGTTGACCATGGTTGACCTTGAGCGAAGTTAATGATAATCTGTTGACCAGCGAAGTTGTCACAGGGGCGAAGTTAAGGTTAACTTCGCCCTTGCATTTTCAAACCTATATAAGGGTCAACCTGGTCAAACCCTCGGCGAACCTATATACACTCCTAACCCTCGGCGTACTTAATCCTTGAATCCGTATTATCTGTTTCCAATCCGTGTTAAAGGTGTGTTGGCTCGATATTACATGTAATTCATACTAATGGTGATAATCAAGGGCCGTGGTGATTCGATGTGTGACATTGTTTATGCTAACTTTTAAACAATTGATAAACCAATATGTTTCTAATGTGTTCGTAACTCAGTAAATCGTCTAGATCTCCATAGTAACATCTTTTCGTGTTTTCAATCACAAAAACACCAAACAAACCATGATCGGACCTCTGTTTTACGCCGTTTCAGATTTAGGCGAAGTTAGCTTTAGGCGAAGTTGTTCTCAACTTCGCCCTAGGCATAACTTCACCTGCTCATAATTAATTAATTAATTAATTAGCCTGGTTGTTCTCAGGCGAAGTTAGGGTTAAGGCGAAGTTGCACTCAACTTCGCCATATGGTTAACTTCGCCTGCACATAAGATGTTATCATAACTTCGCTCATGGTAACTGGCGAAGTTATGATCTGCTTTGTCGATGTTCTAACTTAGACCGTTTGTTGTGCAGATATGGCTGCTGTGGCAGGAGCTGGTGGTGCTGGTGGTGACGAAGGTGGTGACAACAACCGACAGTTCTTTCCGGGTCACAACATGTACATTACCTTGGATCCGGATGCTAGTGGTGTCGACGACTATCGCGAGATTATCTCCTTCCTCATTCGCTCACGAATTTTTCACGCCATCACTACAATTCTCCCCATTTCTCTACCGAATATTGAAGATTTCTGGCGAACGGTAGAATATGACTGTAGAGTTGAGTCTCCGGTTATGCACGCCACAGTGAACAATCAGGAGGTGCAGTTCTCAGCAGATCAAATCAGAGTCGCTTTGCAGTTCGGGACTGAAATTAGAGATGATCCTACAGATTTTTCAGCTCCATTCAGAGATGGTGCATTTTTACGTATGGGCTATTCGGGTCCTTTGGGTGACACTCAAAGGCGAAAGGGATTCTTGCTGGATCAGTGGCGTTTTCTGATGCACGTGATAATTGTGTGCATGTCGGGTCGTAAAGCTGGTACTGACGGTATGGGGGCAACGATGCAGTCTGCTATGACAGCTCTGATTTACAACAAGCCCTACAGCTTCAGTCAGATGGTGTTTTATGAAATCGATCGTCAGAGACGCGCGGTCGCTCGTGAAAGATTCTTAGTGTACCCGAGATTTTTACAGATAATTTTGAATCATGTAGTGCCAACGCTACCTCAACGACGTCCCATCCGTTATGTTGAGAGTGTAAGTAAGAGGATCTTTGGGCAATGTAGGTCGTCAAGCGTACGTAGCAAACCAGAGTTTCGTCCGCGGCACACTCCATTGTTTGGTTATTTGGTGAACCCTGCTTATATTCCTCCTCGTGGAGATGAATTTCGGGACCCGGCACAGCAACAGGCTGATGTTCCTCAACCACCACCTGTGGTACAGCAGGCTTTGCCTACTGATCCTGTTGCAGCTCCAGAGGAACAGGTAGATCTTGAAGCTGCTTTTGGTTGCCAAGGGTTCTTTGATATGGAGCAGATTGATCCAGCTGCAGAGGTTCAAGCACCAGAAGCTGAGGCATCTGGTGTGAATGTTTCGATGGTAGCTACGTCTGTAGCAGATTCTGAGAGAACCGACTCTGACTCCTCCGCTGACGATATCGCTGAAGCACGACAGATTCTGGTCACACAAGAAAGAATACATGGTAAGAGAAAGAAAGACTCAGATGACAGTGAATCTGACTTCGAGGAGGAGTTAGACCAGTTGATACGTCGATCAAAGAGGGCCAGAACTGGTGAGGGTTCGGGAGCTGGTGAAAGCTCAAGGGTGGTTCGTTTCTCTCCACCCTCGTTATCTGGTATGACCATGGTTCCGGCTTCGATAACTGTAACAGTACCGATCACCTCCAGTGTTCCCGTGGTGACAACATCATCATCATTTGGTATTCCACCAACCACGTTTCAGTTTTCGGCTCCGGAGATAGTTTCCTTGCCACCTCCTACTCTTACTCCATCGGAGGTTGTTGCAAGATTTGTTGAGTCGACGTTGGTTGCTACTGCGGGGTTATCTGTCACAATACCACCCGCGGTTACTTTTCAGTCTGTTTCTGACACTCCAGCTAGTTTGGGAATACCTCCACCTTATGCTCAAGACGTTTATCATATGCTGTTTGATTTTGATGCTACCTTATCCGATTCTGAAAGGATAGCTGCTCTTGAACGGGTCGTTGCTGAACAGTTAAGAATCAATCTAATCCAGACTCAAGCTATCCAGTACCTTGTAGCAGAGAATCAGATCCAATCGTTCCTCCTTGTTGAACATGGTAAACTTTTTGATGCTCTAAAACAGTTCTTAGCATCTCAGGGGGAGACGAGCTGCAAGGGCGACGAGTTGAGAACAAAGAAGAGACATGATAGAGACGATGATCCCAATGCATCTGAAGGTGCAGGTGGTGAGTTGCCAAGAACTGAACAAACTCTTGGGACTTCCACATCTCAGGGGGAGTCAACTGGTACGGCAGGTGGATCAGGTGGTGAAGATGTTGTGGTTGTGGATGTTGATGATGTGGGTGATGAAGATGTGTTACCTGTTGAAGAGATTGAAAAGATAGGTGAACAGATTGTGATTGATAGTGAGATTGAAGAGGGTGAGATTGTGGATGACAGTTTAGAACATGATATTCCAGGCGTTGACAAAGTAAATGTGAGTCAAGATATGGATGTGTTAGATGAGTCTGAGTGGGAAGAGCAGCCGAGATTGAAAGAAGGATACGCTCAGTGGTTTGTAAAGACAAAGAAGCCAGCGGTTCCAACCATGTTCAAGAAAAGTTACAATATCAAAGGGTATGCTAAGTCGAAGAAGGGTATTATTTGCTGGTTGTATGATGAGCAGTTGAGGTTATTTGTGATTAAACGCTTTGATGGTATTCAGTATTTTAAGAGGATGTTGAGATCTCTCAATACCTTGCCTGAGTGTGAGGTGAAGGATTTGGCAAAATTAGGGTTGATTAATAGAAGTGATGATAATATGTCCAGAATAATTGGGAAGATTGTGTGGAAAGAAAGTGTGAAAGAGAAGAAGTTTGAATTGTTAAAGCCGCAAAAAGGGAAGCTGGTTGAAGATAAGGAAAGAGGAATGCGAGCTGATGGTAAACCTTGGATGGTAATGAAATATAAACCGGTTCGGTGTTTAAAAGAAGTGCCGATGAAGATAATGCCTAAGGATGTCTTAAAGAATCTCAAGTGGTGGTACGTTGATAGTCAAACAGCTGAAGCAGTTATGGAAGATGAAGACGGACAAGAGATTCTGAGAGTGTATGATCCCATGCACTTGGTAAATTTGTCTCAAGCTGACTTGCAGGTGCTAAACGATAAGAAAATATTCTATATTCCTGCATGGAAAGATGAAGCCAAGAAGTACCAGAGAGTGGCCTCTGTGTGTGTCAGACAGGGCGTTCATGTTTGAAGACGGCTGACACGAGATTTTTGGGATTACTAGACACGAGATTGAAGATAGAGATATGAAGCTACTGCCAAGGGAGAGTCTGTTGGTGCATAATGTCAGTAGTTTAGTATCTAGTGTTTTGTATGTGTCTGTAATCGTGTTTGTTTTTGTTTTAGATATGGTGTCACACAAGTTCGCCTGATGTAAGCGAACTTGTAGACAAGCGAAGTTAAGACAACTTCGCCTAGTCTGTTAGGAGAAGTTGTCGAGGCCTATATATGCCTAACTTCGACTTGTTTAGAAAAAAAGGGTTTTTGGGGCAGAACGTGTAAGTGATATTCGAGATCACGTGTTGAAGTGTTGCAATACAAACGTGTTTATTAGTATTGTAACGTGTGTTTGTGTATCGTCTCAACGTATTATATATCTTACGCTTGTATCGTATTACATGGGGATTCCGCACCCTCGTGTTACGAGATATTCCTGTGTAGATCCGGCTGGGAACCTACAATAGAGCTTTCGTACAAGTGTTCAAGGATCGATTTGTTGGGTTTTATACAAGCTTATCAAAGAATCAAGTTAACCATTTTAACAAGAAAACGCAACGGAAGCTTAGATTTTATAACTTGTTATGAACATACCATTATGTTAAAATTAAAACCCAATGAACAAGGATCAATATTACAAGAACAATATGCTCACAAAATGTAAATGTACCTCCTTATACCTTATAGGAAGATGTAGGTTGTTGAAGGGGATGATGGATGAAAGGCAAGCCTCCAAAGAAGAAAACCTCAAGAGAGTGATACCCCAAGCCTTTTGCAACAACACCAAGTTATTTGCTAGGATTCTTGAACACCAAAATTAGCTTACCAAGCTCTCCCAAAAAGCCAAAGTGGCCGTGAGAATTAAGAGAGAGTGAGGGAGAGTTAGTTGTTTTCTTGAACCAATTTCAAAATAATAACTAACTTGCATGTATTGAAAAAGGAGAGAGGAACCATTTTGCATGTCTTGTGATTGGAGAAGGGGTCAACACAAAAGGACAAAGTTTTAAATGGGACCAAACCTTCCACCCACATGGGTGGCCGGTTTTGATTTTTTTTTTTTTTTTTTTTTTTATTTTTTTGTTATTTTGTTTTAACATTTAAAACATCTCCATCTCCATTCATTTTATAAAACTCACTTATATAAAATGTACATACATATATATATAATTATTTAACCAATTAAATAATTAATTTATATAAACAAATTATCCAAATAATTTATTTAAATCCTCAAGTGTGTTTGTTTAGAAAACCAATTTTCTAAACGCGTAGTGTTCGGTATTCGTTTAAATGATCAAATCATCAAAAGAATACATTTGGTGTTGTCTAGCTTGTTATTGGGTATGACCCGACTTGGATCAAACACAGTTAGCCACATTAATATAAATATGTGTCTCGGGCATACGTAATTCCAACAATCTCCCACTTGCACGAGATACATAGAAAATTAATGCAAGTGGTGAATACCGCCTAACAACAGTTCACCACCCCTAATGTGTTTGACGAAGTGCCATTCAATAACATCATCCCTTCAAGTCCCTTACTTGATATGATTTAGGTGAATCTAACATTATATCCCTTTGTTACTAGATGTCATGTTGAATCTAAGAGACATAGGTGATCATTCTCTTTACAATTCAACTTTATCAGGCCTTAGACATCTAAACTCTCAACACATAAGAGGAACAAATTCCGTCTTGACTGTATACGCCTCTCACTATCACTTTATACTCCACCTGAGCTCATCCTTATGTACCATCTTTTACGAATAGCGAAGGGGAGAGTCAAAGTGTAATACTCGGTGAAAATCAAGACCCAATATACATCTCAGGTCTAAGGATAATATGAAATTCTCCTTTACTCAAGATTACTAATGATCAAGTCAATCGACTCCATGTAGTAATATTGAGAGCGGGTCAGTCCAATATTTGTATCCCACAAATATCTATGAACTTTGGCAGCAAACCTATGCTCCATATTCATTCCTTATGAATATCCACCAATCCTAGTTCATAATAGTCTTGCTTCATATTTGTTCCCACAAATGTGATCGACTACGGACTTTTAGAATAAGATAACTTATTCATGGATTAAACATGCAAAATTAGAATTTAACTCAAGATTCCATAATCATATAAAAGAGTTAAATTACAAAAGTCTTTTAAACTTTAATACAAAATAGATCAAATCCAATTACTAGAATATCGAAGTCCTAAGCCACTCGCATGACGCTCATGTTTCGGTCTTTCTAGGAGCTTCGTGAATGGGTCCGCAAGATTTTGATCAGTTCCAACTTTGCGAATACATATCTTTCCCTTTTCAACTTCATCCCTTATGTAGTTGAATCTCCGCTCTATGTGCCTTGTCTTTTGGTGCGAACGAGGTTCCTTGATTTGTGCAATCGCACCCTCGTTGTCACAAAAGATTTCTAGGGGGTCTTGAATGGAAGAGACCACCCCTAGATCGGTAATGAATTTCTTCAACCATGCAGCTTCTTGAGCTGCCAATGAAGCGGCGATGTATTCTGATTCTGTAGTGGACAATGCTACCACTTCCTGTTTTGAGCTCTTCCAAGAGACAGCTCCTCCATTAAGAGTGAACACATACCCAGATTGTGATCGAGAATCATCTCGATCAGTTTGGAAGCTCGCATCCGTGTAACCTTTTATAGCGAGTTCCTCCTCACCAGATCCATATATCAGAAACATATCCTTAGTTCTCCTAAGGTATTTCAATATGCTCTTAACAGCCATCCAATGACTGTCTCCTGGATTCTGTTGGTATCTGCTTGTCATGCTCAAAGCGCATGACACATCCGGTCTAGTACATATCATCGCATACATGATGGATCCTATAGCAGAAGCATATGGGATTTGTTTCATCATGTTTTGCTCACCCTTTGAGCTTGGACATTGAGCTGAACTCAATATGGTCCCTCTTTGAATAGGTACAAAACCTTTCTTGGAGTTTTCCATCTTGAACCTTTTCAAGATTTTATCAATGTATGTACTTTGGTTCAAACCTATCAAGCGCCTTGACCTATCCCTATAGATCTTTATTCCCAAAATATAGGCAGCTTCACCAAGATCCTTGATGGAAAATCTACTTCCAAGCCAAGCCTTAACGCTTTCCATGGTTGGAATGTCATTTCCAAATAGTAGAATGTCATCGACATACAATACTAAGAAGGTAATTATACTCCCACTAGCCTTTTTATACACACAAGCCTCATCAGCGTTCTTGATGAATCCAAAATTTTTGATTTCTTCATCAAAACGATGATTCCAAGTTCTAGATGCTTGTTTCAATCCATAGATTGATTTCTTTAACTTGCATACCTTTTTAGGATGTTTCGGATCGACAAAACCCTCAGGCTGAACCATATAGACATCTTCCTCAAGATATCCATTTAGGAAAGCGGTCTTGACATCCATTTGCCAAATTTCATAATCATAATGTGCAGCTATGGCAAATAATATCCTAATAGACTTAAGCATTGCCACAGGCGAAAAAGTTTCATCATAATCAACCCCTTGAGTTTGAGTGAAACCCTTAGCTACAAGTCTTGCTTTATAAGTATCCAAGTTTCCATGCATATCAGTTTTCCTTTTGAAAACCCACTTACTTCCAACAGCTTTGGAGTTGAGTGGTGGTTCAACCAATTCCCAAACTTGGTTGTCATACATGGATTGCATCTCAACGTTCATGGCTTCGAGCCATTTGTCACAATCATTCTTGGACATTGCATCATGGTATGTGGTTGGTTCATCCGAATCTACCACGTAGCAACCTTCTACAAAAAATCCATATCTTTCGGGTGGATTGCTAACTCTACCAGATCTGCGAACGTTTTGTGTGTTTTGATCAACCACTTGATCACTTTCAACAACCTCTTGTTGAGTGCTAGTATCAACCAATTGTGTATCATCTTGTGATTCTTGATCCTCATCAAATTTCACTGTTCTACTATTAGTTCCTTCCTTAAGGAACTTAGTTTCCAAGAACTTACCCTTTCGAGCAATAATAACATTTTGCTCACTAGGATCGTAAAAGTAATATCCTATATCATCTTTAGGGTAACCAATAAAGATACACTTAGTGGATCGGACTTCTAATTTGTTTGGGGTGTATTGCTTTACATAAGCTTCACAACCCCAAACTTTTAAGAATGATAGCGATGGAGCCTTTCCATGCCATACTTCAAAAGGTGTCTTCTCCACTTTCTTGGTTGGAGCCATATTCAATATGCGAACAGCGGAAAGTAAAGCATAGCCCCAAAATGATAGAGGTAAAGTGCTTCTAGCCATCATCGATCGAACCATATCTAATAGGGTACGATTTCTCCTTTCAGACACACCATTATGTTGTGGTGTTCCAGGTGGAGTAAGTTGTGAAATAATTCCACAACTCTTAAGATGATCTTGAAAAATACTACTTAGGTATTCACCTCCTCTATCACTACGAAGTACTTTGATTGTGGTTTTGAGTTGTCTTTCTACTTCAGCTTTGAAGTCTTTGAACATTTCAAAAGCTTCATCTTTGTGTTTCATTAAGTACACATAACCATATCGACTATAATCGTCAATAAAGGTAATGAAGTATCTTTCACCATTCCTAGTCATTGGTCTAAAAGGACCACATACATCCGAATGTATGATACCCAATAATTCTTTTGACCTTTCAAAAGTTTTATTAAAGGGTTGCTTTGTCATTTTGCCTTGTAAACAAGATTCACATACATCAAATGAATCAAACTCATTGGTTTCTAGAATACCACTCTTGCGAAGAGTTTGCATGCGATTCTTGCTTATATGTCCAAGGCGACAATGCCAAAGATAGGAATCACCCAAGTCCTTCTTGAGTTTCTTGGTGTTGACATTATACATTGAACTACTATGTGACATACCACTTTGATCTATTTCATATATACCATTCATGGGTATAGCTTTAAAATAAAATATGCCATTCATCAAAACATGAATATCATAATCAATAAACTTAAGATCAAAGCCACATTGTTTTAAAAGAGACACGGAAATAATGTTTCTCCTTAACTTAGGAGCATACAAAACATTCTTCAAAATTACTTCCAAACCACTTGGAAGCTTTAATATGTAGTCTCCTTGGGCTTGGACTTCAACTCTTGCTCCATTGCCCATAAAGAGACTAATGTCCCCTTTGTTGAGTTGTTTACTTCTTTTGAACCCCTGCAACAAATTGCAAATGTGAGTTCCACATCCGGTATCAAGTACCCATGTATTTGAAGAAATAACATTTAGTTCAATATGTATAGTAAAGATAATACCTGAGGTATGCCCCGCATCCCTCTTATCTTTTAACGCATTGAGATAGGTCGGACAATTCCTTTTCCAATGACCTATCTCTCCACACTCAAAGCATGGATCTTGCGCCGCAACCTTTTGCTTCTTTTCCTTCGGTTTGATGGGCGTGATGGCTTTCCTCTTTCCCTTTCCTTGGACGTGGCCCTTGCCCTTAGCAACACTTGCTTTGGGGTTGGAGTTATGTCCCTTTTTGCCTTCATTGATTGTTAGAACGGGTAAAACCTTTTTACCCATTCCCGCTTCGGCCGTTCTTAGCATTGCGTGAAGCTCACCAATGCTTTTGTCCCATCCATTCATGTTATAATTCATGACAAAAGTTTCAAACCTTTTGGTCAATGAGTTGAGGATCAAATCCGTAGCCAACTCATTAGACACGGGACAATTCAACCTATTAAGCTTTTCAATGTAGCTTTTCATCTTTAGGACATAAGATGAGACGCTTTGGGTTTCCTCCATACGACATGCATGAAACGCTCGAACCGTTTCGAAACGTTCCGCTCTAGCTTGTTGAAGGAACATTTCCTTCAATTGAGTTATCATGTCGTATGCCCCATGATGCTCGAAATCCTTTTGGATTTCGGGAATCATAGTTGCTAACATGAGGCAAGAGGCTTGCACCGAATCTTTGGTGTACTTAACCCAATCGAAATAAGCCTCCTCATCTTCCACGTTAGGCTCGTCGGGAATGGGATCGTCTAAGACATATGATATCTCTTCTTGCTTGAGAACTATTCTCAAGTTGCGATACCAATCCATAAAGTTATTATGGTTTAGACGATCCTTTTCAAGGATGGTTCTTAAGGATAGGTTACGGGTGTTATGGGTAGAGGTGTTTGCATTGTTAGTGGCCATCTACAAAATTTAACAAAGTTCTAATTTAGTATTATAAACAATTTAATTATTAATACCCTTTTATTCCAAATTTTAAAATAATAATTAAATTCTAGAATCCAACGATAAGTCAAATTTCGGTTAGGTGACCTTTATCCCGTTATTTGATTTAACAAGGTAGTCAACCTTGACAATTGCAACCCTTTGCAACTTCTAGAGGTATGGGACCATTCGAAATCCTTATTTCGTGTTGACATGTTTATCCCATCAACACCATTGGACCCCATGCTTAGGTGACCTTTATCACATGGTTTCCAATTCAAGTCGTCCTACTTGTATAAACATGTAAGATTAACATACAAGTGGTTAGGTGACCTTTATCCCACAAATATGTTAATATTACCCTAAGTATATTAGTTTGCTCAAAATGGTTAGGTGACCTTTATCCCATTTAAAGTTCCCTAATACGTTAAGTGTCTTACAAAAGGATGGTGTTAGACTTGCTTCCATGGTAATTATGAAAAAGGGATTTTTAAGTTTTCCAATATTCTAGTTTGAAAAACATTATGCCATATCCTAACATGCATTTAGTAATATGGCGATTTTGAAAACCAATTTTCAAGGTTCTAGTTATAATAAAACCAATTTTATTATATGTGAGTAATCGCTTAGTTTTAATAAACCCATTTTATTAACTAATTGACGCGATATTACCAAATATATATTAGAACCCGTTTTATGCCTGTTGTCGTTCCTATGTGACGGTTTGGATATCCTAATATCTATCAACCACACATTACATAAAGTAAAACAAACAACCAAGCATACATGCAAAATATAGTCATAACCGAGAACCGCTAAGTTTGACCATACTTGTTAGCCGAAACAAGTATAGGTCATAAGTCTCACCTAAGGGACAAAACATGACACAAGGATGGAATGTTGACTCCCACTTGATCTTGCATCCAAATGCTTCAAGTATCCTTTCCAAGTTGTTGTGTTCTTGTTGGGCTTGTTAATGGGCTCCAAACTTCCAAAAGTCTTCTTGGGCCCAAGAGTGAAATTTATGGGCCTAATGGGCTTGAATCCCATGATGGGCCGGTGAGGCCCAACAAGCCCAAAATTTCGGTCCAAGGCCCAAATCCACCAATTCTTGCATCTTCAATTTTTACAAAATGTATCCTAATACATATTTTTCTAAAAAAAAAGAAAATGCAACTAATCTATTTATTACATACCAACTTATGAATAAATAAATTACATAAGCCTAAGATTATGAATTATTACAACCATATTGAATAATAAACATAATCAACATACACAAACAACAATCAACACATCCAAGGTCTCGGTTTCGGTTATGACACAATCAAACATACCAAATGTTCTAAGCATGCAACCTAAGCAACCAATGCCCAAAATCACCAAAAGGAATCGGCCCCCCCCCCCCCCCCAAGAGGCTACGGCCCATCCCCCCCCCCCCAAAATTTTTGCAATTTTGATATTTCAACATCCAAATGTTAAATGGTTTCCTAAGATCTTTGCATGCATGTCAAGATCTTACAAAACCATGAGGGGTAAAATCCACCAAAATTTCGGACCCCTTTTTCACCCATGAAAAACCCGAAATCTATGAACATGTAAGGAGCATAAGTCCTTGTAACCGGCTCTTGATGCCATTGTTGGGTTTTATACAAGCTTATCAAAGAATCAAGTTAACCATTTTAACAAGAAAACGCAACGGAAGCTTAGATTTTATAACTTGTTATGAACATACCATTATGTTAAAATTAAAACCCAATGAACAAGGATCAATATTACAAGAACAATATGCTCACAAAATGTAAATGTACCTCCTTATACCTTATAGGAAGATGTAGGTTGTTGAAGGGGATGATGGATGAAAGGCAAGCCTCCAAAGAAGAAAACCTCAAGAGAGTGATACCCCAAGCCTTTTGCAACAACACCAAGTTATTTGCTAGGATTCTTGAACACCAAAATTAGCTTACCAAGCTCTCCAAAAAGCCAAAGTGGCCGTGAGAATTAAGAGAGAGTGAGGGAGAGTTAGTTGTTTTCTTGAACCAATTTCAAAATAATAACTAACTTGCATGTATTGAAAAAGGAGAGAGGAACCATTTTGCATGTCTTGTGATTGGAGAAGGGGTCAACACAAAAGGACAAAGTTTTAAATGGGACCAAACCTTCCACCCACATGGGTGGCCGGTTTTGATTTTTTTTTTTTTTTTTTTTTTTTATTTTTTTGTTATTTTGTTTTAACATTTAAAACATCTCCATCTCCATTCATTTTATAAAACTCACTTATATAAAATGTACATACATATATATATAATTATTTAACCAATTAAATAATTAATTTATATAAACAAATTATCCAAATAATTTATTTAAATCCTCAAGTGTGTTTGTTTAGAAAACCAATTTTCTAAACGCGTAGTGTTCGGTATTCGTTTAAATGATCAAATCATCAAAAGAATACATTTGGTGTTGTCTAGCTTGTTATTGGGTATGACCCGACTTGGATCAAACACAGTTAGCCACATTAATATAAATATGTGTCTCGGGCATACGTAATTCCAACACGATTAACAAGGGTTTTATCGCTCTAACTTTTGTTCCTTGTTCATTTATTTGTCATGTCTTTCCTCTTTGTTTTTAATACATGTTTAGGATTGTTTTTAATAATGATTCTAGGCTAGACTTCATGTCTACCTAGGTTTGATGAACATGTATTGACTTGATTCTTGCTTTGGATAATTGTTTGATTATGGTTTCGTTATTTTAATAGTAAAAGACTTGATTTTGCTTTCATGATGCATATGAATGTTTATTATCTTGATTGATTGTTAATTTTAGTTTCACATAGATCTTATATCTATTGATTGTGTTCTTTAGATTTAGGGTTTATGTTTAATCATTATTTGGTGTTTTGATTATTGTTGTTGAATAAGCCTATTAGATCATAGAAGCTAGTTGATAGTTGGTTAGGGTTTTAAATGTACAGCTAAATTCCAATAGCTGTAAGGTGAGGAGTTGTTCATGTGTCTTGGTCAATCGCATGCTAGGATAGATTAGTGACAATATTCTTGCTTATTGTGTTGATCCTTGTTCATGATGTCGTGATAAGTTTATCAAGTTATCTAAGGTTTAGTGTTTCGTAAGATTTCTTGCTTTAGATACTATTAATTAACCCTATTTGATGACCGTGAGGAAATCAATATTACCGATTGCTTAATAATCTAATAATTATTCTTTGGGATGTCGTTTGATTCAGTCAAGGGTCCTTTAGGGTTTGTTATATGAATATATTTAGAAATCAGTTCCCATATCATATTATTTGTCCATTGCTTGATGATTGTTGATACATGGGATTCTTACCTAGGTAGTTTCCTTCTCTGATTGGTTTTGATCTTGTGATAGATTGCTTGTTTTTCTAGTTTATTTGTTTATATACTTTCTTAGTTTAATCTTAGTTTAAAAACCCCCTTTAAACATTAATAATAGATTGTCATGTTGTAAGTCGAGTCTAATTAGTTAATTAACGTAATTTATAGAGTCCTGTGGGTTTGATATTCCGGACTTAATTAGCTTTAGTACAATTGACCGGTTCACATGCCGGTGTTTTGTGTAGTTGAGTCTTAAGTCTAGTTTTTATTACTTGTTTAGTTTAGTTAATATTTAATTGACTGTTTTTAAGTACATCAATAGATCTTTAGCTAAGCAAGCAAGAACAAGTCCATACGTATGTTGAAGCTAATCCGAAGCCTATAAAAACGTAAAAAGGTACGTGCTTTACGTATAAATGTTGTGTTTTTAAGAACGGTTTGCCCTAAGACTTGGTACTAAGGCAAATCGGGTATTTTTATACCATAAAGTACAAACTTGATATTAAAAGTGGACTTAATGAACTCGTGGGGTAAGAATGGTTCATGTAGAAACCCTAGATCTAGCTTAAACGGGTTTTGAAATCAATAAAGGTGTAAACTTTATTGATAAGCAAGCTAGATCTTATTCTAGAATAGAAAGGAACATGTTAAAAGATAAAATAACACTAAAATATGGGAATGGATGTTAGTATATGAAGTGAAAATGAGAACAAAGGTGGTAATACCCCAACAGTGGGTGTATTCGAATGAAGCAAGCATTCGAATAGAGTGTATTCGATTAGAAAGGAAAGAAAGAATGAGAATGGTGCAAACACCTTTGAATCAAATAAGGGGTCCATTCGAATAGAGTTTTGAATCGAACAAGGGTCCCTTCGAATAGAATACTGAAGCGAATGGAAGTTGATTCGAATGAATAGTTCATTCGAATAGAGGTTCCATTCGAATGGATAACCCATTCGAATAGAAATCCCATTTGAATGGATGACCCATTAGAATAGATGTTCCATTTGAATGGATAACCCATTCGAATAAAGATCCCATTCTAATGGATGACCCATTCGAATAGAGGTTCCCATTCGAATGGATAACCCATTCGAATAGAGTGGAGAGCCCACTTGAATGGAAGGTTTAAATCAATTTGAAGGCTCATTCGAATCAAAACTGGCCATTCGAATAAACAGACCATTCGAATATAATTTGACATTCGATTAATCCAGACTTAGAAATTTCTGATGAATTTTTAGTAAAGAACAGTTAATGAAAATTAAAATTTTCCAAGCTGACTTGGCAGCTCGACCCTAGCTAGGGGCTCTGCCCCTTGGACCCTGCTAGGGGCTGCTGCCCCTAGACCCCCGCTGCCAGGGGCACTGCCCCCGGACCTCCGTAGCTAGGGGTTACAACAACTCATAATTATGATATAGTTAGAATTAGTTAATTGATAGTTGAATTATTATACAGTTAG
>NW_027506549.1:0-79832 GCF_021521415.1 Bidens hawaiensis
TGGGCTGACACCAAATGTTTTGTAATAAACATAATTTATTTGTTTTTCCAACCTAAAAGGAATGGGAATTTGAAGCACAAAGGGAAATCTCCTATACACATGTCCAACCAAAATAAATTTCATTACCATTCCATTCCTTGCCTCTCCTATCAGTGAGTTAAACAAAATGTTAAAAACCAAGGAGCTCATAATCAGTTTTACTAATAATATTATTCCATACACCTGTTAGAAGAGATTTACAAGGAATTGGTTTAATGTTACGAACATTGAAGTGAACCCCGTTACAACCCTTCTCCATAATCTCTCCGGTTCTGTTTTATACCTCCACCACTTAGCTAGGAGACTGAGATTAATATCTTTTAGTAACCCGAGACCCATCCCACCTGCTTTGCTATTAAAAACAAAATTTGTCTTTATTCTTTAATTTCATCTCATTTCTTTTGAAAATTTATATATACGTGTAAAATTTTGTACACAAATGCATCTATATACGCGTGTGTATTTACAAAAAAACAAACAATCAATAACATAGTTTTAGAAAACTATATTATCATTCTACATATTAAAATCCAAAAGAATTATTTTCTATCTATTCTAATAGAAGTCTACCATTTTTGCCACTTGTCAATACCATAGCACTCCTTAACTTTTTTTCAACCAATTTTCATATATGGTCCTTATCTTTTAAGTTATTTCAATATATGATATTAAAATTATTGGTTTATTCCAACTAAATACATTACTACATATAATAAGTATTCTCCATATGGATTGACAAGAGATGATTAGTGAATTTTGAAGTATTAATTAAAGTGTTTATTATGGTTTATATTCAAAATAATAAACAATAAACATTCGATTCATAATATGTGGAATGAGAACAATCGACTTGAACTAAATTCTGATAACGTCAACGGCTTAGGCTTAGCCTTTAATACCTAAAATACATATGATTTTAAAATTAAAAGTTTTCGGTTGACCCGAAACCTAGAATTCGGACACAAGAACCAACCCGAATTACTTCGGTTCAGGTTCGGATTAGTATTTTCTTGGGTTCGATTTTCTCGGGTTGGGTTAGTTTGGGTTCAGGTACGGGTTCTCTTAGGTTGGGTTTCATGTTACGGATTACCTATTTGTAACATAATTTGTGTAATATTCGTTATGTAATTTCTGTAATTTTAATTTATTGTATTAAAAATATATGATCAATTTGTTGATTGTATTTCACTTAATGGTCAAAGTTTAAATTTTCAACAATTACCCGTGTAATACACGGGCCTCAAACTAGTTAATTTATATAATAAAGGTGCAAGGATTTGAAATCCAAAAGAATTCTTTCTAATATATATAATAAAAGGTGCAATATCACAAACTTACATAAGATTGAGGTAACCCAGATAAAGGGTATGCCAAATGTTTGAAGCTCGAGGTCCACATGCTATCGTAACAGTTAAGTTAACTCAAGATTCCCATTGAAGAGTGTTGCAATAGTTTGACTATCTTTTTCAGTTTGTTATTATATGTTATTGTTAATTTAGTTTCTGGTCGTTTTGAGAATTTGAGCTTAAAACATGCTAAATTGTTAGATTGGCAAACTACAAAAAATACATTTAAAGATTTAAAAATAGCATGTAAAAGAGTAAAAGACCCCACAGTATATTAACTGATAAAATTGAACCAATCAAAAGAAATAATTAGAGAACACGCCGACTTTGACGCATTATCATGAGAGTTTCTGTTATAAAAATGTGTTTTTTTTTCAATGAGCCTATTTTCTTGTAGTGAGGGTGGGTCTTTGCTATTCAAATGAATTCAAATATCAGCAAATGGTAAACGAATTTAATGAGATTCCACTGTAACCAGAAACCAAGATCTATCATCTATCCCATGTGATAATGAAGCCACATTGCTAGAAATACAACCAAGCGTAAAAGGGCAAGTTGTTACAAATAGCACATGGTTCTAATCTCCCCAATAATACGTTCTTGCCTCACAAAGCGGCCACGCTCAGAAGTTACAAATAGCATGGTTGGAATTTCAGGTCGTTGGCCACGTCCAGGGCATAAACCAATAAAACATTAGGTCACAACAAAAGTTAGCAGACCATGTGACAAAAGGGTTTGACTCCAATCAGATTTGTTATGATGCGACGCCCGGTTCATTCCAAAACATGTTAAATTTAATATGAAAAACTCACAACGCTTAAAAAGAGACAACTGTACTGTGAACATGCAAATACTCTACATAAAAAAACTCCACAAAATCATACAAACCAAACAAGTGATCATCTCCATACATTTTCATCATCATCATCATCGTACTCAGTATATCCCACCAATAGCAAAGCTATGGTAGGGTTTGAGGAGGGTAAGATGTAGATAGCCTTACCTCTACCCCATGGGGATAGAGAGGCTGCTTCCGGTGAGACTCCCAGCTCTATACTAGTTTTGCATCAAACCTTGGACATAAGGCACATAGCACTCAATCATCGGGACGCTGGCTGATTGGTGCATGTACCCTTGTCTTTCGGCTATCAACGCCACCACATGATGCCTGATTAACCTTCCATCACTTTTAACGTTATTTTCACGAGATTAGTAAAATAACGTCAAAATTAGTGCAATTTTACTTTTGCCCACCCGAGGGTTCACACATATATACATTATATGCGCGCACCGCAAGCAGGGCACATCTCCATACAATTTAACTACACCAAATGTCATTTGCCACATAATATAATAATATAATATACAATAAAACCATAAAGTAAATCACGACAACGTAACACATAATGCAAAGAAAGAGAACCAATCATCACACAAAGCAGCGCCCAACATGTAGGTAAACACATATAATATATGCAGCAAGAACCAAAACCGAATGATATTCTGACCATAGTATATTATCTTATTATTATTATTATCGGTGACTGCTGCAAACTAATCTTTACCTAAACACAAGTTTTTGCAACATTGACACGCCGTAAATGATCATATATCATAAGAGTGAAACCATGAAGAAACGAGGTTACACTTGATGATGTGATTGAAGGGCGCCTTGAAGATTCTTTACAGCACTGTCATAGTTCACAAAACCCATGAACCAGAATTCATGATTATCAACTGAGATAATCTGGATGTACTTTTCAGCAGGATTGGCTTTGCTTTTCGAAGCATTCACGGCTTTCAGTTGATGCAACGGGATAACCACCTGTTATTACAAGGTTTTAGTCCAATAGGCTAGTTGTTTATTTATGAGCTAGTTATATTTACCTTTAATTGATCAAATAGGTCAACTGGAAATAAAACAGGTCAAACGGATCCAAAAATGTTTTTAAAACATGATACCTCCTAAATTGCATCGGTAAAATACTTAGATTATTATGTGGCGTTTTGAAATTTCGCAGCTTGGGGTCGACCACTTATTGATTAATTATTTTATTTAAACATTAATATTTATATATATTTATAACATTTTTATAACTATTTTTATAAATATTTATAACATTAATTTTATATTAACTATTCAATTATATTTTATTTTAATGAATTATTATTATTATTACGTAAATACATATTAAATGAAATTATACATAATAGACCCGTTTAAGCTTGTGGTCCTAGTCAAGCCCAATACACGAGGCTGAGGCTTGACTCATTAACTATTTGATTATTTTGTTTAAACATACTTATAACTTTTTATATATATATATTTGTAATTTTATTTTTTATATTAACATAATTATATTATTAAGTTATGTTTATCATAACATAATACAGTTATCTTATACAAATAACAGCCTCATTTAGACTCGCGAGCCTAGTCAAGCTTGATATGTGAAGCTCGAACTCGAGCTCATTTAAGCTCAGCACGATTCACGCTTTTAACGAGCCAATCTCGAATATCTCATAAGCAGCTCGACTTGCTTACACCTCTAATTTAAAGAATGGTAAGAAGAAAGTTGACCTTATAATAGCTCCATTGTGTCTCCTCACCAACTTTGTATGAAAGTGGATTGTCACTAGAAAAAGCAAGCTTTGCGGTTGACATGTAGAGGATTCCCATGACGGGACCCGCAGATGTGGAAAGGTAGCAAGGATAATATTTCACAAGTTTCTCATCGGGGACCGTCTCAAATGTTGTTGCAAAGATTTTTTCATAACCACCTTCGGTTAGAGCTTTGGTTCCTTGAGCAATTCTCCCAACCGCAGCATCAGTAATACTTGGTGCAGTTTTCACTGATTCAAAGAGAAATAAATGAAAATAGCTTAATAAAAGTTTACAAGTTAATGGAGTACAACTTAAAACATGTATCATATGTCACAGCTTTAATAGGATCATAGGATGTAGTCTCTCGGCCATTTCTTTTTGTCGATTAAGTTCTTCATTCAAGGCTCCATAGGGAAAACAGAACACTTCAAATATTTGATATAATGTGTTTACAAATAGATACAATAATATGTACTCTCGTGCTGACTGCTATCTAATTATTGGATTTGACATTTTGTGTTTGCAATACTTTGTTTTTATTTTCTTATTCATATGCACCTGCCTCCTTTCCTTGTTTGTAATGTTTGGCTCCCTTCACTTATTTCTTGTTCAGTATTCCCAACTAAGCTTCTTGTTTAGTGTTAATAGGATGTGACACCTCAGCAGAAAGAACAACTATGGCGCTGTTTATTTGTTAAGTCATTAGCTTCAGTAATTCCAAATTCACCCTAAACTGCTACAAACTATGAATCACGAATCAGGTGACAAGATGCCCTCAAATTTTATTTAAACCCAAAAATACCTTTGATGAGGTGTTTTAACATATTTTGAAAATTAAGGACTTAAAGAAAACCATATACGTTTTTGGGTAGCCTTATTAGAAAAAGACCAACACTTGGATAGCCTGCACATACAATACCTTTATTTATTTTTAAAATTGTATTCTCAAATGTACTAATTTGTTATAACGATACGTTTTCCTGAATGTCGTTGTAACAACACAACCACATTCAAAAAGTCGAGGTCTTGAACCAGTCACACTTCAAATATTCAAATAAAGTGATACAACAAAACATTATGCTACAGAAAACAGTCATTATATATACAGTATGTTTTTATTGAAATCCTCCACATAAAGCAGGCCCCATCTGGCTTTACTAATACCACTTGCATTCCAAAAACTGGCGGATCCAATAAATGATCATCATTCAAAATCAATATCATGAAACCAATCAACTTCTTGAAGACAACCATCATATTTTGAAATTTATTATTCAAAATAGCAACTATTACAAAAAATAACGTTATAAACAGGTCATTTTTTAAAAGTTTGTCTTGAAATTTTAGACAACTTGTAATAATATGTAAAATTTTAAATTTAATTATGAAACAAACTAATCTAGCTATATAGACTATAAAATATTCTGTACAAGAAGTAATGCCTTTATAAAAAACCACTAATGTTTCAAAAGAACGCGCTTCCAAAAAATTGTAGTACATTTAAAATTATACAACTAAGTGTGACGTTACAAGATGACTTTTTGAAAGATAATTGCAAAAAAAAAAATACAGAAAAAAAATTAAAAGAAAGAAGAGAATGATATGTGGGGTACTGGGATGGGTGTTTAGGAGTAAAAAAATAAAAGAAATGGTAAGAATATAAATAGTTATCAAAATTTTTAGATGGATTGAACAAGCTGGATCATTGACTGACCCAAGTATTGATCCGCTTAGCAAAATCCAGGGCATTATAATTGCATAGATCAAGTTTTTCATATATGATCCATGGCATTACAATCTTGGCTTTAAAAGCACACTTGATGGAACAAGCATACCCGAGGCAAATGAGGCGGGCACATCAGGAGCGCCTCAGGTACATCATACATGATCAGCTTTGTGCATGAGTGCATCAGGAGGTTGTTTATATAGCGGTTATTTATATATTTAATCATATAAAGAGATTTATATCTAAATTTTGGGTAATAGTGATAAAAACCAACTAGAAATGTATAGATATTGTAGTATACAAACCTACCAATGGTCTCACTTTTATTTAAATTATTTTAATCATCCCATAAGAAGTCAATTATACAAATGTTATGGTAGCAAAATATAGTTGAACTGTTGAAGACTTTTAACATTTAAGACAATACAATGTTTCATGAAATTATGAATAGAAAACCATACACTCATACTGTTGGTTTGAATCTGATCAGATAACTTATTGAAAATCTAATCACGTCCACTTTGATTATAACTTTGTGTTAATCTTTACATATTATTAATCCTATCATTTAGCCAACTTAGATAAAACCAATAAAAAGAGTTTGACCCAACTTACATTTGATAAAACAATTCAACTAACTGACATTTATCAAATCTGGAAAAATGAAGTAAATAGAAATCATGAAAGTAATGATTATGTTAACTTTTGATGAGATAAAAAAAAATGAGGAGTGTTTATACAACCAAAATGAAATTTATACCAAGTTAGCATGCACCTTGTTGAGTGTCCTCTATACACCTATTCTCAATTAACTTTATCATAACTCTTTATATTTATTTAAATCAAACTCAAACACAGAACTCATAACTTCTCTTGGGCACTAATTAATAGGTATCCTAGATCCACCACCACCTAAGATATACAAAGGTACAGTAAACTTAATCCCAATAAACAATTGTCCACTTTCTTATTCATTGGATTCATAGTTACTACCAACCTTTATGCATTTTATGTTTCATGTATTTAAAACACTTAAGGAACATATACGGTATGAAATAGATAGACGCTAATTCTTGATATCTAGGACTATATGTATATATATGTGTTCTTCAATATCTGCTTAGCTATAAAAATGCATTTCAAACTAAAACTACTCGCACCATGCTTCATATACAGAGTCAAATAATATCCAAAGCAAATTAATCAAAAACAATTAAGTAGTGGCAAAACTCACAGTGTTGCCAGACTTCTCCAGCATAGTCCTGCCCCTTCTTTGTTGCATCAGCAGCCTTCTTTCCCCATTTCCCAAGCACATCCTTCACCGTATCAATCGTTTCTATATTAACAAACATGTAAACATCAAAATACAGTTTAAGTGATCAATAAACATCTAATCAAACACGACGCAATTATCAATCAATCATACCCAGTGTAGTCCCACCAACAGCAAAGCTATAAGTAGGGTCTGGGGAGGGTGGAATGTAGGCACACCGTACCTCTATCCAAAGGGATAAAGAGGTGGCAGCCAGAGAGACCCTCAGCTCTAAAGTACATATGTATGGAGCAATACAGATAAATCTAAGTTCAACAGTAATATAAACATTAATAATAATAATAATATTAATAATAATAATATATGTAAAGTACATATGTATGGAGCAATCAGCTCTAAAGTACATATGTATGGAGCAATACAGATAAACACAACGCAATTAATGTGGAAAAATATCGGATACCTGTCGAAGACCAATATTTGAGATATTGATTATCGTAGTGGGATATCGGTAATTTTAATATGATGCACTATTTATATATATATATATAGCAATTTAACACTAACAATTCAGTATACTCTTCTTCCATTAACAAATTAACCTATTGCAACTTACAAAACAGTAACAATTGTAGCAAGTATGAACTGATTAAGACTTAATACACTAACATTAAACACTAAAAATTGACAATTAAGACTTAAAAACTGGTATCGATAAAATCGGTAAATATCGCCTATATGCTATAGCACAGATACTGAGTGTATAGATCAAACAAATAATTTTCTAAACCTAACAGTTCCACAGTCAATATAAGTATCATGTTCATATCACTAAATAATAACAAACCATAACAAAACAGATCTATTACAATTTCCAATTTACAAAAACAAATCGAAATACAACTACACACTCACTCTTCGTAGATGACGTCGGCACGGGAGCAGGAGTGACGTACGGATTAGACTCACTAGGTATAGTTGTTGCCGGTGCCGGACCTCCGGCAACACCGTGTGAAACTTGCGGCGGAGCATCCGATGCCCTAGCGGCAGACGTATACACCGGCTGGCCGGTAACCGGCGGTGGCGGAACTTGCGGTTCATTACCGACAGGCACAGATGTCCAGCTCTCAGCGGCGGCAGTTGGCGGAGGAACAACGACGTCGTTTGGATCGATTTTGGGATACGGAGCGTAGTCAGTGGAGTGAGATTGAGATTGAGATTCGTCTGGTTTATTAGCAGCTGATTGATTTGGATTCATTATTAATATTATGTTATGTGAGTGAATATCGGATGAAAAGAAAAGAAATTTGGTTGAATTTGTTTGATTATTTGGTTTCCGTCTGATAAGGGTTTTAACGATTTGATTGGAACGTGTAGAGCAGCAGGCCTCACGTTATCTAACGGTTAACTTTCCTATCGTATGTTCTATAAACTCTTATTTTTTACGTAGGTGTCATCTATATTCGTTTAGTCAGTGTGGAATGGCGTTTGGTCAATATGTGAAAATTGTAGGTTACTTAAACGAGAAGCTAAAGATTTTTCATGCGGTTTGTTTAATGACAGTTGAAGAAACGTGGATCGGCTCACTGGTAGACGATCAACTTTCCTCGGGTATGAGTATGCTATTTCACCGATGGTTCTCCGGAGTATGAGTTCTTCCACCTACAAAACGAGCAGCACCGTGAACTTACCACTCAGAAAGGGACAGAGGGGTCCTCTTTGGGGTAACCCTCCGGTGTGAGAATAAGAGATTGTAGGAGAAGATAATAATAATCTGAGAGTAAGGAATTGGAATGTATTTTCTTGCTTACCTCCCCTTGTGGAGGTGGTGTGGTATTTATAGTGTTAGGGTTTCCAAATGATTGGGCTCAGATCCCATTAGGGCCTTTTTGGCCTCCTCCTGTTGCTTTGCGCCACGTGTCCTTAGGACACCTGGTGCTTTTTCATTGATTATTCTCTGACCCAAGCATTTTACCTGACCCATGTGCAATCACGTGGTAGCACATGGGTTTTGCTGAGTTGTCCACCTTTCATTGGCAGCTGTCAACATCAGCATATTCTTATTCCTTAAAGGATACATTCTGGAAGGTTTGCTGACGAGCACAATCAAGGTTGTCCTTATCCTGATTTGGATAAGGACGAGGTTGATTATGTGCACGTGTGATATGCGCCTATCCTGAGGATGCGCGAAGTCTTCTCTTTATTCTCACGCGCAGATGTTTCATGCGCAGATGTGATATGCGCAAGCATATGTAATATGCGCCACGCGCAGATGTGATATGCGTGAGCATATATGATGCGTGAGCATGCGATATGCGCCACGCGCAGATGCGCCACGCGCAGATGTGATATGCGTGAGCATATATGGTGCGCGAGCATGTGATACGCGTGAGCATATGTGATGCGTGAGCATATATGATATGCGCCGTGCGCATAGGTTTTGGCTTTGTGCCTTCATGATATCTTGATTTCAAGCCTCTTGTCTATATCTTGTGGGTTGACCCGCCCCGCTCGATGTTAAGGCGGGTACATACCTCTTCAAGCCCCCCAGTCTAATGTGTGTCTTGTCTCGCGCGAGCGAGGTAAGATAGATATTAGACTTAATAGTTCTCTTTTAATAGGGTTTTGTCTTTTCCTTTTTTATTTCTCATCGTTGCGCGAAATTCTATCCTTGTGGTTGAAATGAATCGTCCATGTACGTGGTTGGTTGGTGCTGACATGCGTCAGAGATGGAGACGTGTCAGACTTTTCGTGTGCTCGAGGTGCTACAGTTGCCTTTCATGTCCCCTCACGCAGTGTCAGGAACACGTGTCGCGCTCGCGTTGGCCTGCACCTGCGAGTGGGGGCGCGTGAACTCTGATCAGTACCTGTTTCGTTCCCTTTATGTCCCCTCACACAGTGTCAGGAACACGTGTCGCGCTCGCGTTGGTCTGCACCTGCGAGTGGGGGCGCGTGAACTCTGACCAGTACCTGTTTCTCTCTCTCCTGGGCCTATAAAAGCAAGCCTTTTGAGTTGTTATTCTTCATCCTTATTGTTATTTCAGAGCTTTTTCTTTCCTTCCATTTTTATTCCGATTAAGAGCTTGTCTTTTGCTTCCAGATTTCTGTTCTTGAAGTAACCTCTGCTTGATTTCACAGTTGTATGTCTGATAACCCAGACACCACAATCTCCCCAAACAAACGCCGTGTAAAATCATTAGCCATGTCCACTTTGAAGAAGACCGGCAAGGGGAAACGGGCTGCTGAGGCCTCGTCGGAGGAGGTGGGGAAGGGCAAGACAGTAAAGAGGTGGGATGAGATTCCCTGTAAATTGAGACAGTCTGATTTTGACAGTCTCATCCCCTCTCAGGGTTTTCTCCCTGAGTATGGCTGTATGCTTCCGGCGGCCGGGCAAACGGCGGCAGATCCGCCCACCGGCTATATCTCTTTATATTGCCATTTTTTCACCCACTGCAACCTTCGTCTCCCGATGACAAGGTTTATGGGTGCGCTGCTTCAATTTTATGGGATTCACATATCCCAAGTCCATCCTTTTGGACTTGTGCGCATGACTCATTTTGAGTTCATGTGCAAAGCTCAGCGCGAGGAGCCAACCCCTCGGCGCTTTCAATTTTTTTATAAGCCAAAAATCCAAGATTCTTGGTTCTCATTCGTTCCTCGCAGTCAGAATGTCAAGTGCTGCACTGTTTCCTTCAAGAGCCTTCATGACTGGTCTGAGAAATTTTTCTATATTAAGGCTGGTGTGATTCCCATCCGCATGACCATGCGCGCGATCACTTCTGCACCCGCGGATGTGAATGTTTTTAAGAACCCAACTAGCGCATGGGTTAATAAGTTGACTGCTGAACCATCCCCGCCAAGAATATTTGCGAGGAGGCGCTGGTGGGGGTTGGCATGAGCAGGAGGTGGGCCGACAGCGCGACTGAGCCTGTTATCCAAGTTGATGGATTATGTGAGTTATTAGCCCATTGCATTATTTCTGCGCGAATATAATTCGTTTTGCTGATATCATTTGTCTTGTTTTATGCAGTAAGCAAGGAGTACGTCCACGCCGCCTATGATGAGCATATGGAGGGTGGCTCTGTCGCGCTGGGGAAGTTGGCTTCCCCGATCGTTTCGCTGATATGTTCATCCCTGTTGATTTGGGATTTTGCTTTGACAGCGATGCGCCTGGTAGGCCTTTGTACTTATGCTTATGCCTTTAGAATACCAAATTTGGTTAACATTTCTGTTGCACGTATTGTAGATGCGCTTGAGAACTATGAGCTGGAGCTCGCGGAAGAAGAGGTGGAGGAGGAAGCTGAGGTGCCACAACTCAAGCGTAAAGCTAAAGGGCAAACTGGCGCAGGGGCCAGTAAAAAACAGAAGAAAAATGATGCCCCTGTTGCTCAGGATCCTCCTACTCAGGCGAAGGGACTTAAGAAAACCAAGGGGTTTACCTCCAAGGTTTCCTTGTCTTCTTTGCCTCAAGGTGTGGGCAGTCCTCCTGTCCACACGAGGTATGGTGCCGCCACCTCCTCTCTTCGCGCGGCGGAAAAGGGAAGCGGCGCTGCGCCTGCTGTTTCCTCTTCAACAGGTATACTTTGTTTATACTTTATGGTTTTATGAGCGTGATTCCGATAGAGTTATTAATGAATCTTTGCTCACTCAAATGTTTGTAGAGCCGGCGACCTTGGTGGATCAACCTCAGGCGCAACAAGGTACCGAGGCTGCGCCGAAGGTTGCTTTGAAGTCCCCTGTTTTGCCCTCAAAAAGGGGGAAAATGGACTTCATGGCGATGTTTAACTCGCGGACGGCGGTGCGCCAAGGTATATATTGCGCTTTTACTTTCTAACTTTTTTCTTTTTAGATCAAGTCTTGAATCATTTCTCTTTGTTGGTTTTTTCATAGGCATTATAGCTGGCACACAAGCTGCTGGCGGCACTGTGCCAGCGCCGTTGGTTCTGCTCCTGCTCCTACAAGCACTGAATCTCCCCTCATTGGGATTACTAAGGAGCAGGAGGCTGTTTTACGCGCGGATCTCGCGGCGTCGAGACCTCCCTCACCTCCTCCTGCGCGCAGCCCTCCTCGCGAGACTGGTTTTGATTTTTCCAGGTCGCAGGAGAAAAGGCCTGTTACAGAGGAAGATGAGGAGGCGCATTTTGAAGACTCCGATGGCGGCCGCGCAAGCCCTGTAGCGCCACGAGATTTCGTGGCGCAGTCTTCTCATGGGGCTGGCGCTGACTTTTCTGCTTGCTCCCCGAAGGTATAAGTTCGTTTTGCTCCGCTGCGCGGACTTCCATATTAGTGTTTAGATGACTAGAACGTTGCTTTATGTTTGCAAGAAGCCGATCACATCTACCGCTCGAGATGGAATATTACTGAGGATAGCTCATTTCAGTCCATGGGGGTGTGTGAAGACTTCTGGGCTCACTCCGTGCCTCCAGCTGAAAGGAGGTTTCAGGAGGAGCGCGCCCGCGTGGACTTGCTCAACGACCATCTTTTCGCTGGGTCGGCGTTCTTTGCTGCCTCCCAAGAGCTTCGCTATGATTATGTAAAGGTGCGTGATGCTCTTGCGGAGGCCAAGCAAGAGGCTAATGTATCTGCTTGGAATATTTCTGACGCTCGAGAGAGAGCTGAGAAACTCCAAGCAGAACTCAGCGAGAACCGAGCAAGTGCCAACGCTGCCTTCGTGAAGCGCGGGCATGAGCTGCAGGCTGCGCGGGAGAAGCTGTAGGCAGCAGAGGCGGACGCGGCCAAGTATGCGTGGCGAGTGCGCGACTTGGAGCTGGATGCAGAGGCGCGTGACCAAGCACTTGTGCAGTCTATCACTGACAAATCTTCATTAGAGAGTGAGGTTGCGCGCCTGAAGAAGGAGCTTGAGGCCGCGCGGGCAAAGAAGGATGAAGCCCTGGCGACGGCAGCGTCTAGCCAAGAAGCGCTCGATGCTGCGCGAGCGGAAAGGGAAGAGGCCTTGGCGGCAGCAGCGTCCGACAGAGAGGAGCTGAAACAGACCAAGGAAACTGTTGAGTTGTTAAACTCTCAGATTCCTGCTCTTGAGACGTCTGTTTCTTCCCTCGCGTAGGATCGCCAATGGCTAGTCTCACAGGGTATGACTCGTTGCGCTTATGCGATGAAATACTCAGACGAGTTTCAGACCCTTGTGATGGATTGCAACGCTGCCTAGCGCTTGGTGGGTCGAGCTGAAGGGTTTAAGGATGACTGTGAATATAGCATGCTGAAGAAGAACCCATCCGACTACCCTTATCAGCTCGACGTTGTCTGCGCGGACATGGCCGATGTGGGGGAGAAGTATTTGAATACTCCCATTCCCATCCTTGAGCAGGTATTTTAACCTTAATGAGTTTACCTTGACTTATTTTCTTAGTCTTTTTGTACTCACACTTTTCCTTATGCTTTGCAGATAGCCTTGCTTGCTGATCAGCCCGATCTCGGCGCTCTAAAGAAATTACTTGACGAGTGTGAAGGGGCTGGTGGCGGCGATGATGGCGCGGGCAATGCTGCCTCTGCTAGCGGCTCTGGCGTGGCCAAAGGACCCGCTCCTGACACTATTGTGATAGAAGACGACTCCATTCAAGACGAACAGCTTGACATGGCAGGTTTGGAGATGAGGAGCGGGCTGCGCCAGATGCTGAGGGTGGTAATGATGAGGGCGATGAAGAGGCTGACGTCGACATAGAGACTTGAGAAGCCCTTCATGTTTTTTTTTTTATTTGCAGTTTGTATCTCATCATTTTGTAAATTTGTAACCTTCTATGTTTTGGAATGAAATTTTGTTTTTTCCCTTATTCGCATCTTGCGTATTCCCCATTCATCTCTTTATATTGCATGTTTGCTTGTTGAATATAAGATATGCTTGCACGTTGAAATAAGAACAAGGTTGTAAAGAAATAATTTTACTTAATCCTTGTCATATTTTAAGTGATTTTTGCAATATCCTGACTATGTTGACACGTGCCTTGGCGTTTCATTATTCCTCTTTTGCGCGACGTTATCGCGCATTTATTACAGGGAATTATGAGTGTTTTAGCCTTTACGTGTCAGTATGTGTTACTCTGATATCCATTACAATTCCATGCGCGACCTCGACCTGAGACCTTAACAACTATGTTTTGGCATGTGCTTTGCCTTAGTTGTGCTTAGGTATTTTTATGGTCTAGCTGCGCAGCATGTAGGATGGATCTTGTGAGTGATTTGAGCTAAGGCTCGTATTATTGGGCTAAGGCCCTGAGCTAAGGCTCATATTATTGGGCTAAGGCCCTGACGTTTTAGAGTTAAAACTCGTTAACGCGTTTGAGCTTGAAGCTCGCGCATGTATGTTTTACTTCGTTTTATTTTTGTTTTGATGTCAATACAATGTTGTCATATTGCTCAAAATTAATAAAGGGAAGTGTGAAACATGTATGCAAAAGGTAATAGAACACACATTAAGAGAAGATAGTGCGTATCATTATTCATAATGGCTTAAAAAGCCTTGATTACAAACTTGACAATTTTTACATGAAACATTTTCTAAGCTGTGCTGCGTTCCATGCGCGCGGGATCTTCTTTCCATTCAAATCTTTTAAAGCTTATGCGCCTTTTCCCAATTCTTCCGAGACTTGATAAGGTCCCTCCCAATTGGGGGACATCTTTCCCGGGGGTATCGCGCGGCTAGCTTCATTGTTTCGAAGGAAAAAATCATTCTTCTTGAAGTGGCATTCTTTCACGCGCTGATTGTAATACTTTTCTAGTTTTTTCTTGTATTTGGCTTCACTGATGATAGCCGCTTCTCGGCGCCCTTCAAGTAAGTTGAGATCCAACCTTCTTTCGCGCTCGTTATCAATCTTACTCATCATGAGCACTCTATGGGATGGGCATCCAATTTCTGCTGGAATCATAGCCTCCGTTCCATAGGTTAGGCTGAACGGGGATTCGCCATTGCTGGTTTTGCTTAATGTCCTGTGCGCCCACAGGACATTAGGTAGCTCCTCGACCCATGAATGGGATTCTCCCTCCAACCTTTTCTTCAGCCCATTTAGCAAGCTTTGGTTCGCGCGCTCCACTTGGTCATTCCCCTGAGGGTGGTATACTGAAGTGAAGATTTGGTTGATGCGCAATTCCTTGAGCCAACTGGATATCTTCCTGTCGGTGAATTGTTTGCCATTGTCGCTCACAATTTCCATGGGCAGGCCAAAACGGCATATGATGTGGCTCCAAATAAATTGCTTCATCGCCTCGGCTGTGATTTTTGCTAGTGGCTTGGCTTCAACCCATTTTGTGAAATAGTCTACTGCCACTACCAAAAATTTTACTCGCCCTTGCGCTTGCGGTAAGGGACCCAAAATATCGATTGCCCATTTGTGGAAAGGCCATGCGGAGGTCACCGGAATCAAGTTGTTCTTTGGCCGCATGGTGTTTGGCGCATAGCTCTGACACGCTTTGCATTTTTGGATCTCTTTTAACACGTCCAAGTACATGCCTGGCCAATAGTAACCTGCGCTCATTGCCTTGGCAACCACCATGCGCGGGCCAGCATGTATTCCACAGATTCCTTCGTGTATCTCTCTGATCACATAGCTTGCTTCCTCAGCATCTAGGCATTTCATGAGCGGTCCAAGATAAGAGCGTCGATATAATGTACCATCAAGCAGTTCATAGTTCTGCGACTTGTGTCTTATCTTCCTCGCCTGTGCGCGATCGTCCGGTACCTTTCCCTCCTTCAAGAATTCCATTATTGGAGTTATCCATGATGAAGGGGTTGTATGAATTACAAGGACAGACTTCGCTCCCACCGACGGGTTGCTCATTACTTCTACCCTGACATCTTTGCCAAAGTGATCGAAGCTGGTTGATGCCATCTTACTCAGCGCGTCAGCAGACTTGTTTTCACTGCGCGGAATATGTATGATTCTGAAAAAGTCAAATTGCTCGATGAGCTTTTTTGCCTGCTCTAGATACAGAGGCATGGTGTTCTCCTTGGCATCATAAAGGCCATTGACCTGTGCTGCTACCAAGTATGAATCAACATGGGCCTCTAGCTTTTTAACTCCGAACTTGTGCGCGATGCGCAGACCAGCCAGCAGGGCTTCATACTCAGCTTCATTGTTGGTGCTCTTGAAATCCAACCTGATTGCGTAAGTATACTCATGACTTTCTGGATCCACCAGCTTGAGGCCTGCGCCGGACCCTTCATTGTTTGAAGCTCCATCAGCGAATAATCTCCAAACATTTTCTTCATTATTGGCTCGCGGAGGGTCTACCTCGCGCTGAGCCTCTTCAATTTTTCCTTCAGGGATTTCTGCGATGAAATCAGCTAAGACTTGTCCCTTTATTGCTGGACGGGGCTTATAGGCGATCGTGTGCTCTCCTAATTCCAGCGCCCATTTTGTCAGCCTTCCTGAGAGCGCGGGACGCCGCAAGACTTGCTGGATGTTGTAACCAGTCAGAACTTCAATAGGATGACCATTGAAATATCTATGAAGCTTGCGCGACGCGTGTGTTAGTGACAAAACTAACTTTTCCATGATGGAGTAACGCGTCTCAGGATCTGTCAGCACCCGACTCACATAATAGATTGGTGTTTGGATTCCCTTGCGATCCACCAACAACACTGCGCCGATGGCGCGCTCTCCTGCTGACAGGTACAATGTTAGAGTTTCGCCAGGAAGTGGAGCTGTGAGCGCAGGCAGATTTATCAGACATTCTTTTATCTCACTGAAAGCTTGCTCGGCCTCAGGCGTCCACTTGAATTGGCTTTTCTTTAGGCAATTTCTCAATGTGTTAACGAGTGGGGTAGATTTGCTTGCATGGTTCGCTAGGAACCTGTTGATTGATACCAATCTACCATTCAACTTTTGAACTTCTTTCATGGTGGATGGTGAGGGTATGTCAAGGATAGCCTCCACCTTCTCTGGGTTCACCTTGAAACCATCCTTTGTGACCATTACACCGAGAAATTTCCCTTCTTCTACGCCAAATGTGCATTTGCTCGGGTTGAGCTTCATGTTTACTTCCTTTAGGCGCCAAAGGGTTTCTTCGATGTCTTTGAGCATTTGTTTTTCCTCCCTGCTTTTGATCACCAAATCATCCACGTAGACTTCTAGGTTTCTTCCAATTTGCTCGTTGAAAACCGTGTCCATGAGTCTTTGGTAGGTGGCTCCCGCATTCTTCAAACCAAAGGGCATTTTTGTGTAACAAAAAACACCCTTGTCGGTTCTGAAGGCAGTCTTGTTCTCGTCTTGTGGTGCCATTAGAATTTGGTGATAGCCCTTATAGGCATCCAGAAAACATTTGAGCTTAAATGGCGCCACGGAGTCCACCTTCGCGTCAATGTTTGGGAGGGGGTAACAATCTTTTGGACATGCTTTGTTGAGGTCTTTGAAGTCAATGCACATCCTCCATGACCCGTTGCTCTTCTTTACCATCACAGGATTGGCTACCCATGTCTGGTATCGTATTGGACGGATGATGTTTGCGCGCAGTAGATCCTCTACTTGCTCATTCATGGCCTTTGCCTTCTCATCCCCCATGATTCTCTTCTTTTGAGCAATTGGCTCTACGGACTTGAACGTGTTGAGTGAATGCTGCGCCAGGTCTCGCGGAACCCCAGTCATATCGGAATGTTGCCACGCGAAGACCGACATATACGTTGTGAGCAATCTTTTCATTCTCAACCTTGTGTCGTCTGATATCGTAGCTCCAATTGTGATTGTTTGCTCTGGGAATTTTGGGTTGAGAATCCATTCCTCTGGCGCGTTGTTTGCCATTGGAAGTTTCATTCTCCCTTCCCGCGGAATACTTGTCACTGCGCACAAATGATCTCGGTATACAAATGTTACACCTGTTGGTGTTGGGAACCCCAACGCGCCGTGCGCTGGCGACGGTATGGCGTTGAATTGGGCAATCGTTCCTCTACCCAAGATCATATTGTGGCATGAAGTGGTGGGCAAGACCAAGAAGTTGACAATTTCAGCTCGCTTGTGTTTCTCATCCCCCATAGTTAGTTCAAATTGTATCTGACCTAAGGGGTGAATGATTTCATTTGAAACACCCGAGATTGGTGCATTCACAATTTCGAGCCTTGCTTGGTCTGCTGGATCCAACTTCCTGAAACATTGCTCATACATGATGTCTGATTCGCTGCCAGTGTCCACCAAGACTTTTGACACTTCATAATGAGCAATGTGTGTAGTGATGACTAGAGGACTGCTGATAGAAGGGCCTCCCCTGATTCTTGGGAAGATTACTTGTTGCTCGCGCCAATCTCCTTGGACTTGCGCGCTTCTCTTTCTCGATCTTTGCCCTTGCCTTCCTCCATCGGCTACACAGATTCTTTTGAACTTTTTGCTGGCTGAGGCTCCATCTGGTTGTTCATTCTCTGGTCTTGGGTTTTTCACCAGGTGAGCCAACTTGCCTGATTTCACATCTTTTTCAATCGCATCCTTCAAATGGTAGCATGCATCGGTGTTGTGCCCTGTGGACTTGTGAAACTCACAATACTTGCCACTGTTTGGTGGTCCCTTATAGTGTAGTGGCTTGGGGCTTTTAAACTGGACATTCTCTGTGCTTAACACTTGTGAAGGCGTTTTAGTGAGGGGAGTCCATATTCTTGGTAGAGGTCTGTTAGGCTCTCTGCCCCCTTCCCTCTTGTCACCCTCTCCGCGATTACGACTGTCTTTTTGGGGCTGGGGTGAGCTTGGTTGTGCCTGCTTTTCTGCGGGAGAAAAACTGGTTTGTTGCAACCTGGACCATACAGAGTTTTGTTTGCCCCTCCTTTCGTTGTTGCGCGGTGCTTCTGCTTGGTGCCCTCTTTCTCTTGCTCTATCTTGGGCAATTTGTTTTTCATTTCGCGCGAAGACTCGCGATGCTTCCATTAGCTTGGCCCAAGTGGTTGGCATGCCATCTCTGCTCACGAGAGCTCTGCGGAGTTGATCACTGCGCGCACCTTGTATAAAGGCCACGCGCAAGAGTTCCTCAGTGATACCTCCAATTGCAAGAGATTCCTGATTGAAACGAGTTATGTAGTCTTCAATCGTTTCATCATTCCTGCGCACGCAGTGCATGATGTCATCAGGGTCGCGCGTGTGTCTGCGCTGCTGTACGAAGTGAGCTTGGAACTTCTCCAATAGCTCTTCGAACCCATCGATTTGCCCAGTCGGCAAGCTTTCGAACCAGACACGCGCCGCGCCCGTGAGGCAGCGAGCAAACATGTGACACCATGTTGGCATCGTCCAGCTTTCTAGGTTTCCAGTGTTATAAAAACCTTGTAAGAAATCGTCTGGATCTGTTGTGCCATCGTACTTGCCCAACCCACTTGGCATCTTGGTTTTGTGTTGAATGGGAGCCTTCGCGATGCGCTCAGTGAATTTTGAATGCTTCACCAAGATGGCTGGCCTGTACGGTGTGGTTACGTCCACTTGCCCTCTCGCTGGTGGGCTGTACGGTGTGTACAGATCCAGATCGGCTTTGGCTCTAGGCGCCATGTTCATGTGCGCGTGGAGCTGTGAGCCTCCTGCATGAGTATCTCGCGTCTTCCTCATGCTGTGCACTTCTTCATCACTAAACTCAGCGTGTTCAGTGTGAACAGAGTGACCATCTTCCGGCGCGCGCGCCCTTTTTGTTGTTCCTTGAATGGTTTGCTTATCAAACGCGAGCCTTTGTGTTAGGTCGGCAAACTTTTTGTGTTTGACCAGCTCATTGTATTTGTCCATTAAGCGCCGTTGTTCGTTTATGAGCCATTCTTTAGGGTCATTTGTTTCATCTTCTGGACCCATTGGTCCTTTTTGTTTCGCGCCGGTCAAATTTTGGAACGTGAGATCGTCTGGAGGAGTTTCAGTCTGGCTATGAGGAGTTGTGATGAAGGGATGGTTACTGGTGGTGCGCGCAGAATCACGCGGCACCCTCAGAAACTGCTGTCCCTCATTAACATCCTCACGCTCAATATCCTCCAGAACTTGATCGCTGTTTCGAACACCAGAAACCATGGTGAAGTTTTTCAGAGAGAACTGATGAGATTTTGTTGCCATTGTAACAGATGATGGCGCCAATGAAGAAACGTGGATCGGCTCACTGGTAGACGATCAACTTTCCTCGGGTATGAGTATGCTATTTCACCGATGGTTCTCCGGAGTATGAGTTCTTCCACCTACAAAACGAGCAGCACCGTGAACTTACCCCTCAGAAAGGGACAGAGGGGTCCTCTTTGGGGTAACCCTCCGGTGTGAGAATAAGAGATTGTAGGAGAAGATAATAATAATCTGAGAGTAAGGAATTGGAATGTATTTTCTTGCTTACCTCCCCTTGTGGAGGTGGTGTGGTATTTATAGTGTTAGGGTTTCCAAATGATTGGGCTCAGATCCCATTAGGGCCTTTTTGGCCTCCTCCTGTTGCTTTGAGCCACGTGTCCTTAGGACACCTGGTGCTTTTTCATTGATTATTCTCTGACCCAGGCATTTTACTTGACCCATGTGCAATCACGTGATAGCACATGGGTTTTGCTGAGTTGTCCACCTTTCATTGGCAGCTGTCAACATCAGCATATTCTTATTCCTTAAAGGATACCTTCTGGAAGGTTTGCTGACGAGCACAATCAAGGTTGTCCTTATCCTGATTTGGATAAGGACGAGGTTGATTATGTGCACGTGTGATATGCGCCTATCCTGAGGATGCGCGAAGTCTTCTCTTTATTCTCACGCGCAGATGTTTCATGCGCAGATGTGATATGCGCAAGCATATGTAATATGCGCCACGCGCAGATGTGATATGCGTGAGCATATATGATGCGTGAGCATGCGATATGCGCCACGCGCAGATGCGCCACGCGCAGATGTGATATGCGTGAGCATATATGGTGCGCGAGCATGTGATACGCGTGAGCATATGTGATGCGTGAGCATATATGATATGCGCCGTGCGCATAGGTTTTGGCTTTGTGCCTTCATGATATCTTGATTTCAAGCCTCTTGTCTATATCTTATGGGTTGACCCGCCCAGCTCGATGTTAAGGCGGGTACATACCTCTTCAACAGTATAGTGTATTTGGAATGTGAGAAATGAGACAACTTTTGAGAGAAAATGGGTAAAACACTAGTAACGTAATTGATGAAATAAGAGCTTTGAGCTTTTTATGGGTTCGAAATATGTCGAAGAACTTGAGGATAAGTGATAGAGGAAATTGGTGTCGGGAGGGGGTTGAAATAATGTTGTAATAGAAAATGTAAACGTGTTGTTGTACGGTTAGGCTAGCCACTTGCTAGTTGTCGACGTCAAATTATTAATAAAATCCTCTTGATTGGTCGTTTAAAATATGTGTTATCGTTTAAGTATATTTACTGTATATCATTTTTATGCACACTTACCATAATATAAACATTCATCTTGGTATACATCCTTATAAACTTATAATATGTCACACCCCGACCAAAGGCGGCGGAACATGCCGGGGTGCAACGTGATTGGACAAATACACAAGACACTATTAAAGTGACAATATTTAATCAACTCATTAATTTCATTTAATCACCAAAGTAACACATATTGTTCATACAAATAACATCAAAACATAAGAAATAGATATTGTTCATTCTTCTAATAACCTAGCGGTATCAAAATAGAATGACGTCTTCAAACTCCAACTCAAGTAATAATCAAACCTGTAACATGCATAAAATAACATTTGTCAACACGTATGTTGGTGAGCAATTTCATAGTTTTGAGTATTTATAATATGAGTGAAATCCACAAACGTATATGAGACTATAAATAAAAGCATCAATCATGGTATATAAAACATATGTAAATGAGGATCCTTTCTAATCGGTAAGAATACCGACATACTTGGATAATGAGATCCTATTCTACTAGCACAAGGCTAAGTAGTTAGGGGAGCGTATGATCATACTTAATGAGGCTCAACAACAACATAAAAATAAACACTCGCGCACGTAAAGCATATGAGACATATAACACACAATATAGCAAGTATTCTAGCATCATATACCCTAAAGTTTGTGGTTTGTGAAATGAGTATAATATAAATCATTTTTGTTTGAATAAGTATGCATGTTACCCCCAAAAGATAAAAGTGAAAACGGGGGGATGAAATGTACTCACGTTAACTAAGTAACTTGAAAGATTGATTCGTGAATAATCGGAGATCGGGTTTAACGAGCAAGACCTAGATTAAACGGGTCTTAAGTTAGTAGGTAGTCTTGGAAGGGTTTAAAATAAAATATGACAAGTAAAGTAAATAAATGAAGTTTATGGTTTAAAAATATAAATACTTGGGAAATTAAAGACATGTTCTAAAAAGTAAGTTTACTCGAAACCGGGTCTTGTTATTTCATTCATAATTATTACTCAACCTATGTTAAGTAACTTATGTGGGTTATAATGCACTAATGCAAGACCCTTTGGGTATATGAACACCAAAACAAGGTTTTAATCGAGTGTTCAGATTTGTTAACTTGGGTCTAGATAATTAACTAAACTCAAAGTTAACTTTCCAAAATGTTTTGAGATAACTCAATAAAATCGAAAGACTTAACCAAGTACATAGTTCTATTATGAAGAACCTTAACGTCCGTTAAGTGTGTATTTGGTATCACCGGTCCAAGCTTGTTATAAGATCAAGTTGGATACCGACACACCAAGTAAGTTGATAAAATACTTAAAATTAGTTTAAAATACATTCTTGAAGAAAATATGAGTTTCGATGGCCAAAAACACACTTGTGTGTCTTAGGCAAGTGAACTCGGTTTAGTTCGGTTTTGGTTCGGTCCTTGACTCGGAATGATATCGAGGATGGTTGCCACATACCCAAATACCATAGAACTATCAAAATGGTTTTAGAAGTTACAAGGTTCAAATCTTTCATAAACATGTTTATTTAACTATTTTAAACAAAACTAGTAAATAAAACTATTTAAAACAAAAGCTAGTAAACAAGAGTTCGGTCTTGGTTCGGTCTTGATTCGGGTCTAATCTCGGGATGAAACCGAGACTAGTGACTTCATACCCAACACCATGGAACTCTTTAAACATGAATTAAAACTAAACGACTTACAATATAAACAAAAGCATTAAAGGGAAATAGTATAAACAAGACTAGTAAACAAGAGTTTGGTCTTGGTTCGGTCTTGATTTGGGTCTAATCTCGGGATAAAACCGAGACTAGTGACTTCATAACCAATACCATGAAACTCTTTAAACATGAATTAAAAGCTAAACTACTTACAATATAAACAAAAGCATTAAAGAGAAATAGTATAAACAAGACTAGTAAACAAGAGTTTGGTCTTGGTTCGGTCTTGATTCGGGTCTAATCTCGGGATAAAACCGAGACTAGTGACTTCATAACCAATACCATGAAACTCTTTAAACATGAATTAAAAGCTAAACTACTTACAATATGAACAAGGCTAGGAAAGCATTAAAGGAAAATAGTATAAACAAGAACTACAAAGAGTTCTCCATATAGCCTTGCCTTGTAGCATATCACCTCCCGAAGAAGATGAAAGCCGAAGGAAACAAGGGGTACATATTATATATATGTTGTGCCACAAGATATGAATTAATAAGTAACAAACAAGAATTAAAGAAGGTTATTGCTTGATTATTAAGAACCTTAGAGGTTAGAGATATGAACTTTATTTGGGAGAGAAAGAAGATAAATGAGCAAAGAATAATGAAGAGGATGGGGTTGTTTATATAGGGAAGGAGTCAAACTTGTTTTCCTTGTTTTATATCAATACTTGCATGTGTTTTTTTTTTAAAAAAAATGTTTAAATAATACAATCTAGTAACAAATCCAAAAGGTAAGAGATGATTATGAAACATAAAAATCCAACATTTTATATTAGTGAAAGATTTGGTTTACAAATCGGGTCGGGTTTTGATACAAATACAAATACAAAAAAGATCGAAAATGACGAATGTTACATAATACATCCTTATAAATTTATAATATTTCGTATTGTGTTATCAATACTTTTTTAAGTTGAAAAATTGGATAAAAAGATAACTTAAACTTAATACAATTTAATATATTTGTTTTTTTATAATTCTTTATCTTCCAGAAAACAAAATATGCGCTCTAGCCACACCTTCGTAACTCCAAATACCCGGATTGGTTATAGTCCCCTTCGTGATATTCCAACCGCCCCATGAATTGGTTATTTCTAAACGAGTCATGAAGGGTGTAACGAACATACCATGTCTCCATATTGGATCTATAATCAAATGAAAAACTTATTAATATGAACATAAATGTAAGTTAACATTTCACTTATATGTTTAGTCAATTAGATTTAACATCGCTAAGATGAATTCATGTATGGTAAATTATGAAAATGGTCCTATGCTTTATATGAAACTACATTTTTGGTTTGTAGGAGTGAAATTTATACGGGTGATACTACTTTATTAAACTTGTTGCATAAATGGTTTCAGATATTAATAAATGGTTGTTAAGACATATCATGTGAGCACATGTAGGCAGTGTTGTAAAAATCTTGACTAGTCAACGATTAATCTCTGATTAATCGCTAGTCCTCACTTCACTGATAAATTTCAGGCTAGTAGGCCAATTAATCGGTTTCCGGTCAAATCCAGCCAAAATCAGCGGTTTCCGGTCAAATCCGGCCAAAATCGGCGGTTTCCAGCAAGATTCCGACCAAAATCAGCGGTTTTCGGCGAGATTCCGACCAAAATCAGTGGTTCCGCGTGAGACTTTAACAAAAACTAGCGGATTCAAGCGAGATTCCAGCCAAAATATGTGTTGTGTATGTATAAAACTGGAAATTACATATAAAAATGTGTGTGTGTATGCATAAAACTGAAAATTATGCATTAAAGTCCGATCCGATTAATCCCGATTAATCTCGACTAATCCCGATTAATCGCTATTCCCCACCTCACCGCCCAACTAGCGACTAGCGATTTTTGCAACACTGCATATAGGTAATGGGTCATTTCTATTTTCTAGTTTCTATTACTCTTTGTTATATGAATTATAAAACTTTTTTTTTATAATTTATTATTATTTGTTTTTTATTTTAATAAATATCTTTCGATATAATGAAAAGGTGTATGTATAAGAATAAATATATATTATATATTTATTAATATGATCATCGTTATTATTTATATTATAACATATCAAAATAGTTAATTATACCTTATTATATATTAATTTGGTAATTGATAAATCATATTACTATTATTAGTTAATAAAGGGGTTTACATTGGGTGTATATAAGAGTGAGACTAAATTAACATAACCTAATCACACAAACATCAATTTCGTGTGTCTCCTCTCTTTCGAAATCGGTTACTGTCTGGAACCCTAATCTCTATCTTAAAGGGGACCTCGACCAAACTGACAATTATGTCGTCTGGATCATACTACTATGTTTGGCTACCTTTTTTGCTGTAACAGCCTAACATGTACGTATGTTTTTCCAATACTAACATGAAAAATTGATCAACATTATAAACTATTAAGAGGACCCGGGGCACCGCGTGATGGAGCACCCATATGGGTTTATCAACACCGCCGCCACTCCCTTATCAAGCTTGATGGAGGAGCTTTGCGTGATGGCCATCACGCGTGTGATGGGGTGAAAACCAAGAATCTAGCCGTTGGGATAACCGTTGGATGAGGGTTGGGAAAATAAATTTTACCTATATAAATAACTACAATATATCTTCAAAACATACACAAATCCAACTCAAATCCAACTCAAATCTAACTCAAAAACTTCCCTTCATTCACAACAAAAAAATATGGCATTTCCGAATTACTTGCATCCCTTAGACACCGATAGCTCTTCGTCTTCGGACGATGACATTCTCGAATGGTTCCCGTTGCTATATAACGAACTTGAAGGCCCGAGCCGTCCAAAGAAAAAAATGGTGGAGCGTGATCGTATACATGCCCACGACGTGCTAATGAGCGACTATTTTGTGGAGGAGCCGAAATACAATGACGAGACGTTCAGGGAACGCTTTCGTTTGCGGAAATCTTTATTTTTAAGATTGTAGCAGACGTCGAAGCAAACGAAGAATGGTTTCAAGAATCCTACGACGCGAGGGGTAAACGAAGTTTTACGGCGCTTCAAAAATGCACATCCGCTATTCGTCAACTAGTGACAGGTAACCCACCCGACCAATTCGATGAATACTTACAAATGGCTGAGAGAACTTCACGTGAATGTCTACAATTCTTTTGTAACGCGATTATAAAATTGTATGGCAAAGAGTTTCTACGAAAACCAACAAGACACGACATTACACGTCTTTACGCCGCGCACGAGGCTAGATGGCATTTTCCAGGGATGCTCGGTAGCATCGATTGTACACATATCGAATGAAGGAATTGTCCACGGGAGTTGCGAGGGGCGTATGTTAGGGGTGATATCAAACGACCGACCATCTCACTAGAAGCGGTTGCGTCAAATGATTTATGGATTTGGCATTCTTATTTTGGTGTTCCCGGCTCAAACAACGACATCACTGTTCTGTACACATCACCGTTGTTTCGGAGCGTAACAGATGACACTGCACCTTTCTATCAGTACTTTGTCAACGAGAGATATTACATACGTGGCTACTATCTTGTCAATGGTATCTACCCGCAATGGTCTGTTTTTGTGAAAGCCTTTTCGTTTCCTGTCGAGACCAATGAAAAGACGTTAAAGAAGTTGCAAGAATCGGCAAGAAAAGATGTCGAGAGAGTTTTCGTGTTTTAAAGGGTAGATGGTGCATACTTAGTCGACCGGTTCGTGCAATGAAAAACCCACGATCTCTAGCTACGTGTATGCATGCATCATATTACACAATATGTTAATAAAAGAAGATGGAAATGCAATTTCTCCAGATTAGGTACCGGATCCTCCGACTCAAGTTCCCGTTCCCGATGATGTCCAATTAGACTTGCGGGATGAAGATATTCATCATCGGTTGAGATGGGATCTTGTTGAGCATATAGGTTCTTTAGGTTTGGAATTTCCGGATTCAGACGAAGAGTAGACGTTTATTGTAACTTTTATTTTTTATTTCTAAATTTTAAGTTGAATTATGTTCTATTAAACTATTGTTTTTATTTTTAAAGTTTTAGTAAAATATATATTTTTTTAAGTTGCAAAAAAAAACAAAAAAAAAAATTCCATCACACACCACCAACCACATCACCAGCCCTAGTAAAAAATCATCACATGTGATGGATTTGGGGCTGGTGATATGACACCATTTGATTGGGTGGGGTGTGTGATGAGAAACTTCATCACATCCAGTCATCCACCACTCCTCCCCCCTTAACAATCACTTCCAATTAACAACAGTTCGATTTGAATGTTTCTAACTCATCATTGATCACTCATCACTAAGGGGGAAGCTTCCTAATGGCAAGGGTGGCCCGTGACCCCCTGTTTTTCTCTAAGTAGTGTACACACGCTTTTGTTTGAAAATTTTTTATATGTAACACTAATTAAAAAAAATAGTGAAATGGTTAAAACGGTGTTGGGTTATCCTGATGATTGTTCTGAGAATCATAAGATCAGTCAAATAATAGTGAAAACGGTAGTGTTATTGTTTTGAATTTTCTTGTAAAATTTACATATAACTACATGTAATAAACCACAACATACATGAAAATAAAAAGAAACATGGTTCATAGCTGTAGGTCTTACTATCTTTATATCATGAAGACAAAAACTATCTTAAATGGGATCTCGATTTGACAACCTTGATTGAAACTAGTTTCACTTATTTCCCAACCAGATATATTAGGAGAGGGAAAGAAAGACGATTATTAGGTTAGAAAACACCCTATATAATGCTTACAATGAATTAAGTTGTTATCGAGAAAAGTTTGTTTCAACTGAAAAATTACAATTTATCAGCTAAACTAAATTAATATCGTTTGTTGGAAAACGACATTAAATAGAATATACTAACAAACTATGTTTTTAACAAAAGTATAAGAGCAAAAATAATACCAATAGTTTGTGCAAGTTGTGGCAACTCACCAGTGCTTATATATGCGTCATTTACTGGTACTTGCACTTTTGCAAAATCGGTGCGGCATCAAAGAAATTCATGATGCAGGTCTCATTTGCAGCTAGGAGCTCGGTTGTCCGAAGTATTAGGCATTGTGGAGATATTCAATGGGTTCAAACTTCATAAGAAGTTGATACAAACACGTTTCTTAGCAACTTCGTTGTTTATTTAGAAAACACATAATAACAAAGTCTTCACCAATAAAAACCTGTAGTTGGATAAATAAGTAGAGGAGATAAAAAGAACTATTTTCAACGAGTAAAAAGAAAAATGATGACACTACAATTCCTATATTACATTTCTTGGAGTATATTCAATCTTTAAATTTTTAGTTCGTATATTGATGTCTAGCATCTTGCTAGTATCTTATTAATTACGTTTTATCCTATTTTTTTAAAACATCGACTTTCTTGTATTTTAAACTATCGCACTCTCTGAATTTAGAGAGCCCCGATGTCTCACTCTGGCTAGACTATTATCTTAACCAGGCCCATTCGCCAACTACCATTTGACAGTCGTTGTGCCACCACAAAAGCAGAACTCTCAGGCGTCACACACGATGGGACGAAAACCTGGGTGGGCTCCGGGTTCGAACTGATAACCTTTGCACAAGGCTTACTCACAATGTTTCAAAAACCGGTATTTACATATATCAGATTGAGCTAAAAATTGGTACAACCGGTTGAACCGGGTTATACTGGGAGGTTCAACCGGTTGAAGAGTTTTCCCTATAATTTTCTATAAACGTAACTTAAATCCAAAAATAACCCAAAACTATAACAAAAAATAATCCAAAAGTTAATCCATATTAAAAAATAATGCAAAAGCACTCAATTTTAAAAAAATAGTTATAAAGTTTACATGTTCGAATGTTAATTGTTGAGTTAAAAGTAATTTTAAAAAAATATGGGCCGCAAATATAAAAAATATTTTAGGCTTAAAACCGGATTGCTGGTAAAAACCGGTATTTTAGACAAAAACCGTCGGTACGATGTTATAGCAAACTGGTCAAAAGTACCGGACTTAGATTACCGGCCTACTATGTGAAATCCGGTTTAACCGGCTGGTTTGAACCAGTTTTTAAAACACTGCTTACTCAAATCTACTCAAAAATGCATACGTGAGATTCAAACTTAGGTCTCCACTAGGTAACCCAAGCCTCCTACCACTAGGTCATAAATGTGGGAATACATTTTATCCTATCTACCAGTTAACAATTTATTTAATTAAAATCCATTATTATAAATTTTTTAACGTCATTAAAAGCGGAGAAAAGTTTCGGTGATGAACTGATCATTATTTGTTGTATTTGGAACGTTATGGGTTTTTTTTCAATAATATTTTAAAAAAATAAAAATAAAAGTTGATCATTAGCAATTTGATGAAAGCATAGATTTTTACAACTTGTTTGACCCCTACAAAGTCCCTTTGTCACAACAGATGAGTAACAAACTAACAACTACACACTACTACCACAATATAAAAAGACAAAACCCCCAAACAACATCTTACAAGATCAACACACAAGTTAAAAGCATAGAGGGTATCCCTATGCTTATAATAATAATATCTTCAACTCCATCTCTGATCTAAAATGTCCAAACGCCTCATCTCCGGTGCCGACCAAGTTCTCGAAAACGTATTAGAAAACGTATTAATCTTCTTAACCTCACGGCGTGACCGTAACGCCGTGTCACTGGTGTGCAAATCATGGTGCCGTGCAGAAGCCCACACCAGATCCGACCTCTTCATCGGAAACTGCTACGCGGTGGCTCCACGCCGCGTGACGGACCGGTTTAAAAGACTCCGGTCGGTTTATTTGAAAGGGAAACCCCGGTTCGCTGACTTTAGTTTAATGCCGGCGGACTGGGGTGCGCATTTCACGCCGTGGGTGTACGCTATGGCGGGTGCTTATCGTGCGCTGGAGAAGATTTGTCTGAAACGGATGTTGGTTACTGATGATGACCTGGCGGTTATTGCGAAATCGTTTAAGGGGTTTAAGGAGCTGGTGTTGGTTTGCTGTGAAGGGTTTGGAGCTAGAGGGCTTGGGGTTATTGCTACCGAGTGCAGGTAAAGTTAGTGTTTCGGTTTGGATAGATTTGAAATTGTTACCGATAGGGGTGCAAATGAGTTGAGGCGAGGAGCTACTTGAGATTGGATTGATATAAAACGCGAAATGTTTTGAGCCTTATTGAGCTTGAGCCAAACCCGAGCTTAAAATAATGCTTGTTTAGTTATTGAGTCCGAGCTCGAGCTTTTTATAGGAAGCTGTTTGGGCTCGTCGGGCCTTCACGAACCATTTTAGATTTCTATAAGGGTGCAAACGAGCCGAGCTGTTCGCGAGCTACTCGAGATCGGCTCGTTTTTAAGCCTGATCGAGCTCGAGCCTAAAATGAAGCTCGTTTAATAAACGAGACCGAGCCCGAACCCGAGCTTCATTTATCGAGTTCGAGCTGGCTCGTGAGCCTAAACTCGCCCGTCATTTATATATTTTTTTAAAATATATATTTAATAATTATTAATTAATATAGTATAATGTTATGAAAAGCTAAATAATATATATATTATTTTATACATAAAATTAAAATAGAAAAAAATATACAAAAATAATTATGATTATATAAAAAATAATTGATAAATAGTAAACGAGCCGAGCTCGAGCTTTCAAAATAAAGCTCAAAACGAGCCGAGCTCGAGCTCTGGGTACTTTAAACGAGTCGATCTTGGCTCGGCTCGTTTGCACCTCTACTTCTATGTATTAGTTTCACATTGCACAACCGAGCTATGGTTTGTTTAAGGTAATGCACACTAGCTCGATTCGAGCTAGGGCTAGTTAATGTTTTTTTGTCAAATGTATAAAAAAATTAAATATATATAAATCAATTAGTAAGTAATGGCCGGTCAATCTCAAGCTTGAAAAAACGACTCGTGAGCTAGCTTTATTAAAAGAGCTTGAGCTCTCGTAACTCGTAAGTCAAAACCGAGCTCGATCCTAGTTTAACTCGGGCTTGCTTGCCTCATTTACGCCCCTAGTTAAGGCCTGAAACCATTGCAAGGTATCAGAGATTGAGAGTTGTCTCACATTTGTTGCCCATACAACCGATGATAAGTGCAAGGGTTTCAGTCTATAACAGAACTTGACTCCGTTTTCACTTTTCAGTATCAATTTTATGAAACCAAGCTAATTTGAATCAGGAATCTTCGTGTTCTTGAGCTGAACGAAGACGAGGTTTCAGAAGACGAATTCGATTGGATTTCATGTTTTCCATCTGATTGTACAACCAATCTGGAGTCATTATGTTTCGATTGTCTAGAATCCCCAGTTAATTTTGAAGCATTAGAAAAACTAGTAGCAAGATCACCATTGTTAAAGAAGCTTAGATTGAATCGACATGCTTCAATACAGCAGCTTTACCGGTTGACTTCCCGGGCACCACAGTTGACCGATTTGGGAACTGGCTCCTTCGGGTTACAGGATATTATTGACCCGCAACAACCCGCATATCAAGAACCCGATTATGGTCACACTTTTGCTGCCTGCAAATCAATTGTTTGTCTTTCAGGTTTTCGGGATCTTGCACATGAATATCTTCCCGCCATATTTCCAATCTGTGCGAATCTCACTTCTTTGAATCTTAGTTATGCTCATGTTGATGCACAGCAGCTGAAAAGCGTTATTCGCCACTGTCATAAGCTAAGGATTTTTTGGGTAATTTACACAACTTTAGAAGTTTAGATACAGATTATGCGTCTCTATATCTAGGGGTGTTCACGGTTCGGTTTGGCCAGTTTTTACATTCTGGGTCGAACCTGTAAGAACGAGTTTTTGGAAAATGTAAACCGAACAGTTCGGTTTTGGTGTTTTGCTGGTTTTTTTTCACGGAATCTTACTATTAAATTTTTGAAAGCTCAGTAAAATGTTAAGTTTACAAAAAGATCAATTCTTGTATCTTTGAAGTATTAAAGGATTGATAAAAAGTGTGAAAAAAGAAAAATTAAAAGTAAGAAATTGGTTATGTTAGTAATATATTCGTATTTTAACTAAAATTACTTATACAATATTATAATTGTTTGATTCCTGTACCTGAAAATTTTACTTCATTTTTATTAATGTTATATAGATTAAGTAACTATTTTTTTTAAAATTATTTTGTTGATATTTCGGCAGGTTCGGTTTTGGTAATCTGTTCCAAACCGTACAACTAACCGTTTCACTTATAAACATGCCAAACCGACCGATCTAGTTCGTTTTGAACGATTTAAACGATTTTTGAACACCCCTGTTTATATCTATATTTAGGTCTAAACTTTGAAATGATGGTTTAATTTGTGTTTTTAATCTTTTACCAGACACTAGATTCAATCTGTGATGATGGGCTTCAAGCAGTAGCCGATGCATGTACAGATCTCCGTGAGCTTCGCGTTTTTCCAACAGACCCTTCCGAAAATACCGAGGGGCCCGTTTCTGAAACGGGCCTCTTTGCAATATCTTTAGGGTGTAGAAAACTACAATCTATTCTTTACTTTTGTCAACAAATGACAAATGCAGCGGTTATAGCCATGTCTAATAACTGCCCGGATCTTGAGGTGTTTCGTCTTTGTATTATTGGGCGGTACCGACCTGATTGGATCACTGGTCAGCCCATGGACGAGGGTTTTGGAGCCATTGTCAAGAACTGTAAGAAACTGACTCGGTTAGCCGTTTCTGGTTTGTTAACCGATCGGGCATTTAGTTACATAGGGCAATATGGTAAATTGGTAAGAACATTATCCGTGGCGTTTGCTGCTGACGGTGATACCGGGCTGAAATACGTGTTGGAAGGGTGCACAAATCTGCAAAAGCTTGAAATCCGAGATAGCCCGTTTGGGGACTCGGGTTTACAGTCGGGTTTGCACCATTTTTATAATATGAGATTTGTTTGGCTGTCTTCATGTCGAGTGACTAAACAAGGGTGTTTGGAAGTTGCTAGAAGGTTGCCAAAATTAGTGGTGGAAGTTTTTAGGAGGGATGAGGAGGATGGAGGCGAGAGGGGCGATTTTGTCAATACGCTTTATATGTATCGGTCACTCGATGGCCCACGAGCCGATGCGCCACAGTTTGTCAAGATTTTGTAAATTTCAATGATGTAAGCAATCGTCATAATGTTTCTCAGAAGCAATAATGCTGGATTGATATCATATAGTTATACCAACTTCAAGATATGTTGGGTGCATCTTCTTCATGAATTTTCAAATTTCAATAAAGTGTAAAGATCTTCAGCAACGATTATTTAACGCGTACATACCGAAAATCGACTGTTGTGTGGCACAAGAATAAGATACAAGTTTGTTGTGTATAACGCGATAAAGATTCGATCTTTTAAGGTGGGTTGATCTTGATTAATGAAGTCTGTTGTGTTTATGCGATAAAGATTTGATCTTTGAGGTGGGTTGATCTTGATCAATGAAATTTTTTGTGATTTACATGATAATTATTCGATCGATCTTAGAGGTGGATGGATCTTGATTAATGAAGTCTTTTGAAGCAGCAGATGCTAATGCTTTGAGTCATGCTTCATGTTGTACAAGATTCTTTTCTGTATGTTATTATTCATATCTTCTTATTTAGAAGACTTTGTTTTCAAGATGTATTAGTCAAAAAGCCCTTGATTTTTTTGATATATTGGGTAAAAGAGTAAAAGACTGTATGGGGTTTCTATTGTATTAATAATGGTGAAACTTTCACCTGAGTACTGTACAAGTTTTTGATGCATAAAGTACAAGTTAATTTCCGACTTATCAACTATCTTTAAACATAGAGGCATCAATTCGCGACATGAAAATGATATAACACTGAAATTTACGGGTTTGGCTTTTCTTCTAAATGAGTTCAGGTTTTGGATCAAATCTTGGATCGAATCTATATTTATGAATTTTACGAATCTTCTTGTAACCATCATCTGACGTGAGGTTTCTTTGGAGAATGAAGATATGAGTAAAGTATAATGAGTGAGATAACATACCCGAATTCTTTCTAATTTGTGATATTTAAGGATATGAAGTAGGGTTGATGTTATTGATTATCTTTTTTGTCCCACTAGGTGTCAACGGCCTAAACATACTGTGATAATGTCATCTTCAATTCTATTGGCTTTGGCCTCATGTTATTAAATGCCCCAGATTATTCATGCTCTTCCATCGGGTTGGGTTGTTGCCGTGAATAATCCGGACCATTTATCTTTATGAAATATAAATGGTTACAAAATACAACATACATTATTACATGTATTTTTGAGAAATCAATTTAAATAGTGATGGTGAGATATCAATGAATGATGTGTGGAAGGCTTGAGGAATTGTACAAGTACAAACATCGGTGGTCCTTGAGTAGAGACCCATAACCTGTATTTCCTATTTTGTAGCATTAACAAATTGTACAATATTATGCATCTTCATATGTCACACCACCACCCGAATTTGCTTTGGAAATCAGAGAAGTACTAATTTTATTTAAGTGTATGTTGCTTGTCAAGTTGTAACCATTTCGAATCGAACATGAATATTTGCTCGGTTCTCTACTTTTATCAATGTATTACCACTCACATTTTAACGTAAATAATACGTGAACGCTAGTGATGCAATGAAACCTAAATATTTTATAGAAATACTCGAAACATGAAACGGATATAGGGTTGGGTACAATGTCGTCCCCGAGAATCCCTCAACTCAATTACTCATATACAATACTTGTCAGATTAACCATCAAATTTCTTATATAAGTTAAAACACTACATAGTTACCTTCACATATATTATTCTAAATATTTTCCGGTTAAGCTAAAACATATTATATTATAGGAAAAAAAAATTTATCACTATTTTGGTTGACATTATAAGAACCAAATTGAGAGAATACATGCACAAAATTACAAAAAACAATGAATGCAGTTATTGACAAAATGGTAGATTTTGACAACAATCTCATCCTTTTCTTTATGTTAATGTCAAATGTCAATCTAAGATTTAAATTCCCAATCTACATTTACAAAACTAAATCACCCTATTCCAATTTCACGTGCATCCATCAAATAGACGTGACCCAACCAAATACTCATATATGATACTATATTACTATTATATGCACATTTTTATTGGAAAAAAGCACAAAAACAAAAAACAAAAAGCTTGACACCAAAAGAGATGAAGCAATACAATACTCCATCATCACATAACATCTATTTCATCCTTTATCATCATGTAACATAATTTCCAATCATCCTACTCTTTTTTATAGGCTTTAATCATAATAAAATAAATAAAAGAAGAGAATCATCATTCATTTATGAAAGAGATTTCAACAAATATGATCTAATAATTAGGTTTTAGTTTTAACATTGGTAAATTTAATGATGATTTAAAATTGAATCATTATAAGTATATATTATAAAAAAGAAATCAAATATAAAGTCTGGTATTTACATAGCAAGGTATACGACTATACGTAGCAAAATTTAAATCATCTGGCTTAGGTTAATAAAATACTGGACCCAAACAATGATTTGACGGTCACAAGCTAAAGATTAAGGCGATTTGATACGTAAATGTCACTTTAGTATTGGCAAAGACGTAGATTTTTAATCCATCAATATCAAGTGGATCTAAACAAGAATGTATGTTATGCGTTATCAAAACATACATAATTCATGTATAAAAGTTTGCATTCTCTATTGACATCAAAAACAACTTCACTCAGCGTCAAACAAAATCAATCTAATTGGTAACGAATCTTACAAACTCTAGTATTATTTTTCACCAGGTTAATTGTATCGACAAGAACATATGAAGTTGCCATAATATACAACTTATTACAAAAATGATCTCCCTCAGCCTCAACCCTATAAATGAACTCTTGATGTCCCATGAGTGTCTATTTGCCTTTAAAACAAAAGAATGGGACAAGATTTAGCTTCAAGTGATGAAAAGAAATTATTATGAAAGGAAATATACAAGATGTGTTCCTCATGGGTGGGCCCTAGTTTGGTCAGGATCAACCTGCATGCACATAATAATATACTATATTATATAGTACATACAAGGGCCATTTTTTTCCAAATTTTTGGGCTTTTTTTCCACTCATTTGACAAGAAATAAACCTAATATATATCTTCTTTATCTTTCACATAAATAAATAAATAAATAAGGTTTTCATTGAACAGCAAAAAGTCAAGGAAATCATGCACAAGACATCACACTTGTTGTTCACTTTCACCAATTATTGATCTTGTTTGTTCAGATAGTTGGTATGAAAGATTTTATAGGACCCGAATTATAATTTTAATAAAAATCAAATCAAATATTGTTCCAACTTCCATCGGATTTTGAGAGACGGGTCTCTCCTCGGATCTCAGTTAACCGAATTCAATAACCTGATGTCTAAAGGCAATTAGTTGATAAATGATAATGATAAATAGTTGCTACATTTCTCTAATATTACACACAAATCCGTGTGCGTGTAATGCATATGATATGGTAATGTTACAGATATGTGCATCCTTTAATTACTCCTTGCGCTATAGCCTATTAAAGAATGTTCGGTTGAAATACAAATACTTAACTAGACTAGATATTTGAGACCTTTGCACTTTATGCATTGTTCAGAACCTACATTTATTTCAAATAGTTGTGAGAACAAGACTTCAAGAAAATGGTTTATTCCTATTTTCTCACTGATTCTTTAATTTTATCTCCTCTACTTGTTTCTTATATATGCTTAGGCCACGTGCAGTGGGCGACAAAACCACAAAAAATGGGGCGATGCCGCCCCCCAGGCGAGAAATGGGGCGAAGTAGGAGGTGGGGGGGGGGGAGTGTTTTTTGTCGCCTGTTTTGTTTTATTTATTTATATTATTATTATTATAATTTTGTGTGTGGTATTTATATATATTGTTCTACACCACCACTACACCCCTAAAACAAAAGCTCACCATTTGCTGACTGGGTGGCCACATGACACAAAACGCCCCATTTTGTAGCCCCTGCACTACACATAGCCTTACGCCTTTAGACAAAAGACATCAGTACTATATTTTATATAAACAAATCTTAAAAATATTAAAATCTATATGCATTCTACTCAATTCATATAACAATTAGTACAAGAATTAACCAACTCTCTCAATTTTTAACATATTATTGGTTCTGAAATGAACATTCCACTCTCTCTGCACACGGGCGGTAAGCAAGAAAGAGAGTTGTGCTTTGGTATTTCATAATGAGGATGAAGAGAATGCTGCTAGTCAGGGCGCCAAACGTTTGATTTGCCACTTGATTGTGCTATTGGCTTCTTGAGGAAAGTAACATAACCTGAAAACAAAACAAAAAACATGCGTTATTAAACAGTAACGACCCTTAACTAAAATTTGAGAAACCAATAGTTAACAGCATCGATTACTCTTAAGACAATCATATCATATGAAATCGTCTACCAAAATTTAGCATATATAATAGACATGAAAATTACCTGTCATGCAATCGCGATGTCTGTCCTTGCCAAAACTCAAAAAACTCAGGTTTAAGCCTGTAACCACCCCAGTTTTTCGGTTTTGGAATTGGAGCTCTACAAAAATAAAAAAAAACAAACAAACAAATTATTCACTACTAAATCATAAGCAATGTATCTTACAAAGCTCACAATTGAGATATGTATGTATATCACTCACCCATCAGAGAATTTTGTTTCCAAATCTTTATATTCTTGGTGGAGAAAATCGCGTCCAGGTATTACAGTGCTCTGAAAAAAAATAGATAGCTATTAAGTTTGTAAAAATATGAAAAATTGCAAAAACCAAAAAAAATAATAATGATAACCTGTTTACTGGCGATTGCACCTATTTGACTTCCACGAGGGCGACTGTGGAAGTAACTCTCGGTTTCTTCTTCTGAAACCTTCTGCACGGAACCTTCTATTCGCACCTGCCAATTAAACATGAGTTACTGTTATGATTATTGTTATAGCATTAACTAAAACTACAAGACCAGTATTACTACAATAATAACCTCAATCTTTATATAACAGTTAAGAAAGTTGTATACATTAAAAATAGACTTTTTACCCGTTAGCTATTTTTTTGAAATAATTATATGGATAGTCCTTGTGGTTTACCCGTACTTTAGTCCCTAAGTTTTAAAAATTACAACTTTAGTCCAATATTTTTAGAAGCTTATATTTTGGTCCATGCAATGGATGGGGGTTAACTTTTCTGTTAAGTGGATGCGAAATGACCAAAATATTTGGTATTTAAAAGAGAGAAGGAATCTGATGCAGTTTCGGAAGCATTCAATGGCTCAAGACACTCATGATTAACAAAGACGAATAAACGAACCAAAGGTTCAATGAACAATGCTCTTATAATATCAAACTTAATCAAAAACTCCATAAACAATAAACCATTGATCTCAACTTATAGGTGAGAATCATAGTTAAACTAGGAAACCAAATAAGATAAAATAGGAAATTCAAATAAATATAAAAATAAAAGATATCGGAGATAATCATGCATCATACTCCCCGTCTTCAAAAATAACTCGTCCTCGAGTTTTGCTTGCGGATCAAAGCCACCCGGATCGAAAGGGACATCAACCCGATTTTTAATTATTACCATCACAAAAATCTGGACTTCATTTGTTGTGCCGCTCGACTTTGGACCGGTACCACCAGGATCAAACGGAACCCAGGGTTGTGATTTAGCGTAAACCACCTTTGTTTTTGCAATTGCTATATTACTGTGCTTCAGTTTAACTTCCATATTTATATTAATCTTTAGCTCCCCACTAACTGAATTATCCTCATTTTCTCATGTAATATGGTTTTGATCCGACTTGTTAAACATCCCACGAATATTGCTTATTAAATCATGTGGACCGAAACTGTTAAATGCTTTATTAATATAAGCCATCTTATCCACATGTGCATGATGATGATGATGATGAAATCGGTCATGCATGGAAGTTATGCAAATGTAATTTCCACAATCAATATCCATTCCATTATGAATATCGAGAAAGTCAACATTATTCAAAGAATTAATTGATGAAATCTCAACATCCATTTGAAAACTAATTACCTGATTTCTTGGCTCCATAATCAAGTCTAAATTAGAAGCCTTTATTAATGGGAATTCCAAACAAACTTCCTGATTTCCATCAGCACTCGTTTTATTACCAATAGCCACAGAACCATCTACTCTTGCATCAATACTGATCTTGGAAATTGATTCATCACGTGTTACTCCGCTAAGAACATTTTGCACAAACAAACATTCTTCTTCATCAAAATCAGCGCCATCTTCATCGAATATGGGCTTTTCTTGCGATAAACACTCTTGATAGATCGGTTCATCGAACCAGTTTGGATGACGGCTAAACGGCTGCTGCTCTCCGTCGCCACCTTCGTCCCAGACGACGGTGCTCAACTCGGTTTCCGCCTTGCACATCTCCCGTTGTAACTCGAGATCGCGGACTCGTTTTCGGAGCCGTTTGATCTCCTCAAGATCGCGTACTCGTTGTCGGAGTCGTTTGATCTCAAAATCGTGGACTCGTTGTCGGAGTCGTTTGATCTCTTCAAGATCCCGCGGGTTGGGATGGATTCCACTGCTGCCTCTCGCGGCGACTCTGCTAGTAGAATACCAATCTCTACCGTGGGCACGTGAATCAACCATACTTATGTCGTTGCCTCGGGCGGCGAATCTACGAGCAAACAAGTATTCATCCTCACGTAGAGCCATTTGAGAACCAAAAGCTCTGATACCAACTGATGCAGTTTCGGAAGCATTCAATGGCTCAAGACACTCATGATTAACAAAGACGAATAAACGAACCAAAGGTTCAAAGAACAATGTTCTTATAATATCAAACTTAATCAAAAACTCCATAAACAATAAACCATTGATCTCAACTTAGGAAACTAAATAAGATAAAATAGGAAATTCAAATAAATATAAAAATAAAAGATATCGGAGATAATCCTGCATCAGAATCATTAAAATCTCATCGGCCCCATTGTTTTTATTAATAAATTAAATATACCAAAATAACCCTCTATTTATAAGATAACAAAAAATAACAGGTTTTGTTTATGTTTTTTTTTCTTTATTTAGTTTTTGTTCTTATTTACCATTTTAATAAGGGTATATTAGTTATTTGGTAAAAACTTACCGTGCATTAGTGTCAAAGACCATTTGCATTACATCCTTGCAAAACTATTGGTCTAAATGTGTAAATTCTAAAAGTTAGGCAATACGACCAAACCGCAGGCACCATCCTTCGAATTAACTCTATCCACCCCCCCCCCCCCCCCTTTTCCCTTTGAAATAAAACACAATAAGCATCAACCAACTTATAAACAAATGGACTGAAATTACCACCTTTACTTAAATTGGTAAGCATAAAGTTGACTTTTAAAAACCGAGCAATCGAGCATAATATCATATAAAAGCATGTTCTTTACAAATTGCTTGCCCAGAATAACTGTCAGGCTAACCTGGCGGTTCAATTGGTCCCAATAAAATAAAAGTGATGCATTATCATTTTCAGATAAATCCTTTGCTTTCCGGCTTCCATAATTAGTGTACCTAAAGACACATTATAACGAACATAAGTAAAACTGAAATCAAGAAACAAAGTAAGTGTTGTTCTAATAAGTATTAATGAACAGAAGATAACTAACCAGACAAAACCGGCTTTGTCAAATCCTTTCAGCAACACCATTCGTGATGAACTGCACCCGTCACAAAAAAGAGCATTGTTAGAGGCAAGAGAAGATTCTTTTGTATCTAAAAAATGAGTATTTTAAATTTTGGATATATAATGTAAAATACTTACGGTTTGCCATCTTTGCCAGCTGTGCACAATGCCATAGCATTTGGTTCCTTCAAGCCGGCAGCCAATGCATCATCAAACCATTTCTGGAACTGTTTCAATGTGTGTTTTCAAAGTAATTATTGTAACTTGAATAATCATACTCTAAATCAGAATCAGTTATTTGAGCAAATGAAAGTTACGTAACTTTACACTTATTTCAACTTCGTTTCAAGCTCTATATATAGGGCTCGAGCTCAACTCATATGCTATTTTTAATTAATTTATACACATTTATAATTATTTTTTATATATTCTAATTAAATTTTTTATACATTAACATAATATATAAAAATAAATAGTCAAAGCAAGGAAAAGATTTGAGTTTTAACATGTTTGAAATAGTCACATGGGTCATACCTGAACAAACGGGTCAGGCTCCACATCATCCTCCTTCAACTCCGGAGAGATATAATTTTCTCTCATTGATGATATGTCAATTTGTGGGGCCTTCCCGATTCTAACACACATAGAAGTTCCTGGATATGGTGGAAGTTGAAGCTTAAACTTATCGACGATAGAAGGTGGAACAAACCTCCCACCTAAGAAATGATGGGCCCCATTAAACTTCTTGGCGCAAAGCTTAGGAGCAGTTAAGGAAACCTGAAACATACATTGGCTTCACTTACAAATAGGCCTCTTACAAATAGGTCTGTAAACGAACCGAACATTCAAGGAACAATTCGGCATGAAGTTCTTTTATATTCATCTATTTAATAAACGAACGAAGATGAAAAAAAATTGTTATTTAGTTAAATAAACGAACATGATCACTTGTCTCGTTTATTAATCTATGTTCGTGAATGTCCGTCTGTGTTCGCTCATTTAAATTTGTTTATGTTCGTTCGCTTACGTTCATTTATGTTAGTTAGTTTCCGTTAGTCAATATAAATTGGACCATTGCAACTTAGTTTTATTTTAATAACTTGTTGGGCCGATACATTGTTCTTCACATTACTTTTAACCAGTTTTAGCTCGGTTATGTTCATTCATCTTTTTTTCAGTTATGTTTGTTCGTTTACGTTCATGACGTGCTCGTTTATACTGGTAACAAACAAACATAAACGAAGAAAAACATTTTCAGTTTCTTAACAAACGAACACAAACAAGAAAACCCTGTTTCTGTAATTGTTCGTGTTTGATCGTTTGTTTGGTTAAAGTAAAATGAACAAACACGAACATGCCCGGTTCGTGTTCGTTCGGTTGGTTTACAAGCCTACTTACAAAAGCGTAAAGTTTGGGTTGACCTAAAACACTTTTTTTGACCAGTTGACTCATTCCACTTCCATATTTATTATATATATATTTCACCCATTTGACACGTTGAAGATAAAAAACTAAAAACGACCCAAATAAAATTTCGTAAGTATTTAAATTTCCTCCTCTAGTGATGTAGAATCAGGGATAACATTTATCAACAACTTATCGGATAATATATATATATATATATATATATATATTATATATATATTTAAATATTGCTCTAAAATGCAAGATTTCAATGAGAGCATACCAACATGTCAGGCTTAACTCCAACACCAGTTATATCTCCTTCCTCCACATGCCACCCCGATGGGATATCTATAGATGCAATCACTGCTCGTTTTTGGTTTATTTCATTATAGTTTTGAAGATTTACTAACCGCTGAATCAAATCATCAAATGGTGGCCTTGGTGTGCCTGATATCAGATACAAGCATGCAAGAAGTTTTAAATAATGCAACCTTACATACTAATTAAGAATGTAATAATGATGGAATGAAGTTAACTGATGTAAAAGATCATTCTTTTTCAGTGTTTCTTTAATCGTCTAGATATGGCTACAAAACTATTATGAGATAGAAGTCAAAGCTCTAAATAACCCATTTCCTTTTCGACTTTTCTTTAATTACCCATTCGACCCGATAGCAATAGAACATAAGCCAAAGAGATTTATATATTTTCCTCTCACGTGATGGGCCTGGGACGGTCTGACGTGGGCCGGTTTGCGTGTCCGGAACAACACGTTTTGGAACAATAACCCAAAGAGATCCATGCACCAAATATTTTGCATTACAAAGATTTAATTTACCATGGAATGAAAAGCCAAACATGGCATCAACTAAAATGTTGTAATCCTCTGATAAGTTGATAGGCAGATCGTCCGCCGATAAGAAAGGTATGCCCAACGATTCTAACTGCAAAGACACCAAACAAGAACTGTTAATTTTGATTAGAAAATAATAATATTAAAATATCAAGATGTGTGCATTGAAATACACTTTGGACAACTTTCAACTGTTTGGCCTGTTTGGATAACACACGACCCGAATTAACTTATTGTGCAAGTAGAGATTTGAGGCCCACCTGAGTCACTAGACCAGTGTAAAGAGGCTTTGCGGTTCGTTTTGGATAACAAACAAACGGTTTATATCCAAAGTGATATAAATGGCGGGCAGCTACAAGACCATCACCACCATTGTTTCCCGGGCCACATATGGTCAATACACGATTATAATCCTTAACGTTGTACACCTGTCATAAATTTCGACAACTTGTTACAATAGTCAAACACAGACTCTTGATTGTAACACTGAGTCGCATAAAATGACATAATTGATTCATAGACAAAAAAAAATCAGTTGTAACTGTTTGTTTATTATAACAGCGCGATAAGTCCATAACTCACCTCTGCAATCGCGGTAGCAACGCTCAAACCAGCCAATTCCTGTAGATATGAAACCTGTCAGCATTTTGTAGGTTTTAACTAGGGGTGTGCATGAACCGAAATAACCAACCCAATAACCCATAACCAACATAACAGACATAACGAACCGAAATAACCGAACCCAATAAAACCTATTTTCGGTTACGTTTCGTTTTTGCTATCAACCAAAAACCGAAAAAACGAATCGTTTGGAACTGAAAGAAATCATTTTTAAGTAATTTAGGAAAACTTAAAAAAATGGTGTGGCCGAAAACTTTAGGTCCAAAAACGACTGAATGTTTCAGTTCCTAAATAATTACTCCGGGCCCAAAATTTCAAGCCAAATGATAATACCTAAAAGACCGAAACCCATCCCGTTTGAAAACCAAAAACCAAAACTGAACGGTTTTCAAAACCGAATTTTCAGTTTTTTTGTGTGGTTTGAGCTGAAAACCGACCCATGCACACCTTGCTGTCAACTAATTCTCAAACTCTCATTATATGCAAATTCTATTCTTTTAATAATCTGTTTTGTTGCTGCTACATTGCTAGTATCAAAATTGGATAAAAACTGTAACTTGATGATCAAATTGCACATCCAAACACATAATCCAAAAACCCTGATATCAAATTCACTCTAAAATCACTAACCATAAGCTGATCAACACTGAACCCAAGAGGACCCATGAGAATCTCATCAACCTCAGCAGCTTCTCGTTGATTCAAATACGAAATGGTGTCAGGATTCTGAACCACTTTGATGCTGTTAGCCATCACTCTTGAACTACAATAACCCTTAAACTTGTACCGCAATATTGAACCGAAAAAACCCTAAATTGGCATTCAAAATCACAAAAAACAACTCAAATTATACATACAAAATGAAATAGATAGATGGGTAATAATAATATTAATAATGGGTTGGGTGTACCTTGTGAGATGGATGGATGGTGGAAGAAGAGATGGGAGTAGAAGATGATGAAGAAGAGAGTAAATGAATGATGAAAGAAGAAGAGAGAGTCAGTGTTGATATCATAGTCTTGTTTTTGCGTAACAAAGACAGCATTTTTATTAACTATTTCTTCTAGCTCTTTCATGGTATTTTGTGTCATGATATTTTGTGATTTTGGTCATGAGTTTCTTGTTTTGTTGGCACCATAACATCCACTCTATAAGACCCTTTGTATTGAGGCGTTTCCCACCCTTAAAGCGCTCGAGAACACCGTCTTCGGAAGCTTTGGTCGTTTTGGAGGGGGCGCTCCCCACACAGCGTGGGATGGGGCAAATTGTGGGTTTGTTTTTTGTTTATTTTAACAATAAAATATAATAATAAAATAATCGTAGTGTAATGATTTTAATGGGCTTCATCCACTACACTTATTTTAGCCAAAAAGTCCTAATGTTGATGTGACGCCACATGTCGCATAACACCCACAAAGAGACTTCATTCACTACAAATGATCTAAGTTATATTTTAGTTTTGGTAGTAAAAGTTATTTTTCAGGTAATAAAATAAAATTTGTATGATTTTACTAGATCTCGATACAATGTTAAATGTGATGTAGAGCCGTATGATATTAGTGAACATTTCTCAGTAATAGTAGATGACGGGTTGGTGTGAATTTCGAGCACAACATGCACTTAATATGAAAACAAAATTTATGGTTTTGGTTTTACTATGAACATGTTAAGATTAATAGGAGACACAATGGTCTGGTCAAATTTCTTTTATAATATTCTTCATGCATTTCTTTAAGTAGGACACACGAAATGTGTCATTAAGTTCCTTCACTAACTCTAATTGTTGTGTCAATTAATCCTTTTGTGCATGATTAACGAAAACAATTACGCCTAATGCTAGCGTAGAAAAAGTAAATATTCCTAGTCACTATAATAATGTTTAAGACACAAGAATCTAATATTAATAGTTATACAAAGGAGTGATAGTAAATATAGTTATAGAACCCTTATAAAATGAGTATATATTGTAAACATTGCATTATATAAAGCATAGTAACATATATAACATATTTATATGTTGTAGGTTTTAGAGAATTGGTTTTTGGCATAAACCATAAACTGTTGAGCATGGTTTGAAAATCTTGAAACCAATCGATCGATAAATTTTTTTTTTAAATACTGACGGCGAAACCGAACCAGTGAATGGTTTAAAACCAACCCATGAACATAGTTAAGTAATTTTGATTTTACAAAATAATAATAATAATAATCTGTAAGAAGATGCATAAATTGAGGACCAAATATAAAAAAATGAAAATATAAACTGTTCTCTTATTCTCTTGTAAGTCCTTGGTTATATTGAGTTGATAATAAGAAATTTGATTGGAGCAAGAAAAGAAAAGACAGAGAATGTTATAATTACCTAACCGATCGAATTATCCACACATGACAATCCTAAACATTTCCTTTACTTCTTTTTCTTTATATCCGTATTCCATAACATGTTAGCTTCCGACTCAATTAAAGATTACTGACTTTTCATTGAATTATTAATTTGCATAACATGTTCCGGTCAATCTTTCTTCAAAACTGGTTTGTCTTGGTGATCAACAGCCCATAATAATAATAATAATAATAATAATAATAATAATAATTAGTAAGAAGATGCATAAATTGATGCCCATATAGAAAATAATGTAAAATACAAAGTGTTCTCTTATTCTTTTGTACGCCCTTGGTTACATTGAGTTGATCATAAGAAATTTGATTGGAGCAAGAAAAGAAAAGACAGAAGAATGTTATGATTGCCTAACCGATTGAATCATCCACATATGACGATGCTAAACATTTCACTTTACTTCTTTTTCTTTATATCCTTATTCCATAACATGTTAGCTTCCGACTCGATTAAGGACTACTGGCTTTTCATTGAATTATTAATTTGCATAACATGTTCCGGTCAATCTTTCTTCAAACATGGTTTGTTTTAGTGATCAACAACCCGGACTGATTAACCCAAAACCGGTTTTTTCCGGGCTCACATTTAGAAGAAATGTCTAAATGAAAAAAGTCAAAGTTGTTAATGGTCAAATACTCATTTATTTGCTTTTGCGTGATTCCTCTGTTTTGTTCATCAAGCATCCAGGTAGTTTAAAACCCTAGCTTTTACTTACTGCAAAATTGATTATTATAACACACTCAATCGGCATCGTGCATCTAGCAAAGAGTAGATGCGATCATGATAATAATTGCGTGTTTTCTGGATTCATAAGGTGTGAGTTCACACATCTATTGAAATGAAGTTTGATTTAAATGTTTTTACTTAATATTATTATTATTATTATTATTATTATTATTATTCATTTAGGGTTTGTAGATCCGTGACTTGCAAAAGAGGATGTTGTTAGCTGTGTTGATCGCCAACTCTGAGGGCAATATTCTCGTCGAACGGTACACTTCGAAACCTTATTATCTGTAATATTCTACATTATGCATTTCTAATATAATATACCTTACGGATTATGTAGCCAAAAGCATTCTTAAGGCCAATTTCATATGCTCTGTAACGCCGATTTAGGTCAACTTTGTTATTACATTGTAAAAGAGCCTACTACAGACATTTGATCTTATTTATTTGTAATTATATGGGGTGAGCAGAATACCGAATTAACCGAACCCAAACCAAATAACTGAAAAACTCGAACCGAAAAAAACTGAACCGAAGCATTAACCGACGGTTAATTTTTTAGTTTTTTGAAATACCGATTTTTGGGTTTAGGTTTGTTATCAATTTTAAAACAACCGGAAAAAACCGAACCGAATCGATTAATCGAAACAAAACACAAAAGAATCTACCGTTGATGGTGATGAAGATTATGAAGATGTTGAAGATTGGTCTAAACTTTGAAGATGAATAAGATAATGAATGAAGATTCGGACCAAACTTTTAGTGTTTTTTTATTAAGAACTTTGTTGAATTTTAAACTCTACTACTCAAACAACTTTGTATTTGTTTGGTTCCACGTAACACGTGCCTATTTTTGTTTTTTGAATTCAATATATATTAGGTACTCCTATTTTTTTGAATTCTTTTTTATTGTTGTAATGTCTACTCATAATAAAAAACCCGAAAATAACCGAATAACCGCATGATCGAGTAACCGAAAACCGATCGGTTGGTATTCTAAAATAAATGATAGCTTCAGTTTCGGTTTGGGTCTCACCCAATAACCGAACCGAACCGTGCTCACCCCTAATATACATATATTCCAATGCACATTTTGAACTAGTTTATATGATGTCACACTATACAAATACTGGATTTGTGTATATGGTTTGCGTATTATGACATACAAGTGTGCAGATTTAATGGCGTTCCGGGTGAGGAACGGTTGCATTGGCGATCTTTCTTAGTCAAACTTGGAGCAGAGAACCTTAAAGGTGTCAAGAATGAAGAGCTTCTTGTTGCATGCCACAAGTATGTTGGTTCTTCCATTTTAATTCTATCCTCTAATGTTGATGATACCCTTTATTTATCCCAATTTGATTGTATTTATATGAGTTTAAGGCTAACCTGATTGATGCATAGTTGGCCATGCTTGTTATTGCAATACATGAAATTAGCCTCCACTTCTAGTCATAATATTAATTAAATTATTTTTGCTGTTGTGTTTTACAACTTAGAATTGTTTTTAGAACTAGGAATCAGTGGAGAAGCTTGGACGAAAACACCGGGGTGGCCAACCACAATACAAGCTTCGCCCTTGGTAGGAATCTTTTTTAGGTTTGCAATCACTTTGGGGCTGGCCTTTTTTCAATCACAAATGGGGTCGTAGCATTTAGTATTGGCGATCAAGTAGTTTGTGTAGGTGTTTTAAGTAGTGGATCAGTGAAATACCTTAGTAGTATTTGGTATTGGCGAATAAGGATAATGTGGTAAGAGCTCCGGACTGGACCATATGTCCAGCTCGGCGGCTGTGTCTTTTAATCAAAGAATTTTATTTAGTATCATGATGTATTTGCTATTTTAAATGTGTATCTTATCTTATTATTTGTTTCATGTTGATAGTCATTTTTTGCATTAACATACATTGTGCAACTACAATAGTTTGTAATTAAGGGCATCTGAACTATGCAATTGTATTGGCTTTGCTTAATATGATGTCAAATGAATTTTGGATTTACAACGTCAGTAGTAACCATGATGAAACTTCCATCCTTCCCCTTTTTGTACTCAGATTTCATGAACAAAGCCTTGTAAAATCAGAAACATGAAAATGAATAATCACTCACTCAAATCTTGATTTGAACAATATCAGTGTGTATATAAATCTGTGATAGCCCTGTCCATGCCACATCATCATCATATTACATTGCCTTCAGTTAGTTAATAAAACAAGCATAATGTTTTTCCATCATCAGTGATGCATGAAATTGCATGAAGTTATGAGCTCCTCATAATCTGTTGTCTGCTGTTAATTTACTACGTGCGGCGACTTTGCTCACACCTGTGAATCAGGTACTGCTTAGTAGTGTATATTTGTTCCATAAAATCCCATTCAAACTAAGTTTTTCTATCTATTAATTGATTGATGAAGTTGTCTATTAGATGCAATGTCTCATATTTGCATTTTTATGTTTACCATAAATATTAAATACCATGTGTCATTTATCCTTTTGATCTGTCATTGCCCTTTCAGGTCTGTATACATTGTGTATACTGTGCTTGGACATGTCAGCATCTATCTCGTCGGCAAGGACGAGTACGATGAACTTGCTTGTAAGCTTATCTTCATATCTGTTGCTCTAACAATTAATTCTATTACAGATTAACTGATGATGTCGTTTTATTTTAAATTTCTTTAAAAGTTGCCAACACCTTATTTAAACTGTGTGAGAAGTTAAAGTTACAGTTTTTATGAAATTGATAATCAAATTATTTATTGTAATTTTGAATTATTAATGTTGGTTTTTTTCCCTGTGAAGTGTCGGAAGCAATATTTGTTGTGACCTCAGCCATTAAAGATGTATGCGGGAAGCCACCAACAGAGCGCCTATTTTTGGACAAGTATGGTAGAATATGCTTGTGTCTTGATGAGATTGTATGGAAGGTGAGTTCTGTTCTATTCTTCAACTCACTCTATACATGGATGCTTAGAAAAATAAGAAAATATATGACAAGACTTATGTTTGATCCCATTTGTGATATACACATAAAACAGGAATTAATAGGAAAAAAAGTCAAAACGGGTTTGCGATATATGTATGTGTGTGTGCATAGTGTTTTAAGTCAGAACCAAGAAATATGTCGAGAACTGTGAAAACCACATAATGCACTTGTACCACTTACTTTGAGTGTTATGCAAAAGAGGGTTACATAACCTCCTACCCACTATTTTATTAAATCACTAATGCAGAACATTCAAGTGCTTCTCGTAGTTTGTGTTTCACAGTGAGGATCACTACTGAACACTAATTTAATGTGAGAACACATTTATAAGTTACGGACATAAAAAATACCATCAAATTAATTTAATTATATGTGTTTTTAGTTTTTTGTATCATATGTGTAAGTTATATAGATAAACAAACAATCAAAGTATTATGTTCTTATTTTTATTTTTTAATTTCTGGAGAGATGGATGAGAACATTACATTTATACCAATTTCTTTTATTTATAAAGTTTTTAAGATTAGAAAAATGAGTGTTTCATTTTGTTTTGTGTGTTTGCATAGACCCCTATATTACAACAGTAAATGTTAAATAATCTTTTTAGCTAACTTCTTTTATTGGGTCCATTTGAGAATTGAGATAAAACATAACCTACATCGACCCATTCATAAGTAAACCGATCAAAGTTCACACTGATATAGGAAAATGATAAAGCGGATGTCTTTTTTCTAGGGAGTTGTTATCCAGACATCACCCCTAAAATCCATACGCCATATTGTTGTCACTTTTACGGGTTGTATAGGTCTCGTATAGGCCTTACCAACCTGACAAGTCTGCAGAGTGCCAGAGTTGTCAGGCCTGACGCCGTTGTGGAGTCACACAAATCATATAGGCCTATACGAGAAGTATAGAACGGGTAGTATACGACTATGCAACTCGTATAGATAGTATAACCAGGTGTCTGAATATCATGAGCATTTTTTTAATATTTGTACTAATGTTGGGAATTGATTATGAAGGGATTGTTGGAGAACACAGACAAGGATAGAATCAAAAGGCTGATAAGGTTGAAGCCTCCAACAGAGTTCTGATTACGTTCCCTGCTTATAATAAAGCTTCTCATAGTATTTTGAATCCTTGTATAAAAAAAGGCAAATGTCTTCTCATGGTATGACATTTCCTTTTGTTTCTAAATCATGTTTTCAACCTTTTATGCTCATTGTTGATGATACTATTGCTCCTATGTTGTATTTTCATAGTTTCTTTTAGTGGTGCCAAGATGGCCAGATGGGTGAGTTAGGACATCTTTTTATGCCGGTGCACTTATTTTCTTCAAAAAAAAAATTTAATAAATAGTCATGGTGTTATACATATTATTGCAAAAACTACATTAATTTTAAAACTAGAGTGAACTGCGGTTTGCGTCTATGTGGTTTGTCCAAATCTGTGGTTTTTTCAAATTTGCGATTTTCGTCCCTATGGTTTCATTTCATTTGCAATTAAACCCGGTCCCACTAACCCCGTTATGTCTTGTCATTAAACCCATCAGTGTGTCATTCACGTGAGGGGCAATTTGTCCTTTGTTTCTCAAATACACACCAACCCCTCACGTGAGGATGTTTGTGATTTGTGAATTAGGACGTGGTTTATTTGGGAAAGAAAAAGGACAAAGTTGCCCCTCATATGAGAGACATGTTGATGGGTTTATCGACCAGACTTAACGGAGTTAGTGAGATCGGGTTTAATTGCAAGTGAAATGAAACCACAGGGACGAAAATCGCTATTTTGAAATTATTGGATTAAAATTGCATATTTGGACAAACCATATAGACGAAAACCGCAGTTTACTCTTATAAAACTAATATAAGACATAAAAAAGATTTAAGAGGCTAGTTTGTTAGGATAGTCACTGATCATGAAATTATATACCTTTTAGACTAATTACAAATATAAAAATGTATTCGAGAATAATATAATCCCTTTTATTTCAAGCTACATGTCATTGTGGTCGTTAGCGTTCTAAGAAATAATTATAGACTGGTTATATAACTATCAGAGTATTTATAAAAGCATATTATGCAGTATGCACATAGCTGGTTTAAGTATATCTGTAGCTGTCAACACCACTAAATGCACCTTTTAATTGATCAGCTACGCTGGCCATGTTTAAATGACCATAACTATCTATACATCATTTGATTCGTGAAGCGAATGATGCGTGAATCTTAAAAAAGAGAAACGTAATCATTTATGAAATACTCCACATCCGTGTGATGGATATATATGATAATGGAAATTGTTTTTAGTGAGTGACTACAGTAGCTAGTCTTATTTGTAATTGTATAGACTAAATTGTAACTACATCTTCCGTGTTGGGAACAATATTTTGAATCTTATCTTTGTCATCGGAAACAATTTTCTGAATCTTATCTTCGTCATCTGAAACGATTTTCTTAATCCTATCTTCCTTGTCATTAACAACTTTTTGAATCCTATCGATGAACTTAAACATCATCTCCAAGCCTTTATCATCTGAAACAAAAACATGTTTAGTCACTTTTGAGTGTGTGTTAGAAAACGAATGCGTGTTACTTTGATGCGGGTTAAAGTAAAGACTTACCAAGTCTTGGAATAGTATGACCTTTAGGATGAGTAATCACCATAGGATTTTCAACCGATTTCAAAAGTTCAGTCCCGTATGGCTTTAAGAAATCATTATCACCTATAAAGATGTAACACAAGCAGAACTGATAGTTAGGTGTGCATATAGGGATGTTTAACAAGCAAGTCTTGCTAGCTTAAGCTCAGGCTCGAGTTTAAGCTAGCCAGCTCGGTTTGTTATTTCTTAATATTTGAGCTCGAGCTCGGCTCGTAAAAAGCTCTAGCCAACTTGTTTAAACTATATTCATGTTTAATAATTATTTTCATAATTTAAATAAAAAAATTTCGGAATTAATATTTTTTTTGGTAGTATTCGATGGGCCCATTGACTATTACACGGGATTGCTTGGTTAACCTTGACTCGAGTTCGACTTGCAAAACGAGTCACCTCGGCTCGTTATAAATAAGACGTTTTTTAGCGAGCTTTTTTCGAAACCTCCACAAAACTTTTGCATGTCAGTGTGTCACTAGGTATGTGCTGTTAACTTTGGCTTTCATAATTCTTATTTTATTCAAACGGTTGCAATATTTATTCTTACAATGAAAACAAACCCTATAATTGGAAAGAAATTTGTGGACTTTTGGAGAATATCAATGGGAGCTACGTGGTACTATGGAGATCATCAATTACTATTTATAGGTGTTTGGTGAATCATGTGGACAAGAATAAGCACAACTATTTGCTTTAAAATTATTTATTTAAAGAGAGGTGGGGAAGGAAAGAAGAAGAAGAAAATGTGAAGAAATCGTATTTCAAAGATTTTTAAGGAATGAAGGGGAGACGAAGGGAGAGAAAATACTAGAAAATTTAAGTGAATAATCATCTTTCCAAATTAGAGAGATTATGAGAGAAAATGTGTTTGTATCATTAATTGCCTATTGACTTCTACATTTTCTTTTCATTTCCTTCAATTTTCATTAAACTCGAGAACACAAAATAAAGTGACACATTTTCCTCCTCCTCTCTTTCTTTTCTCTTTTAATTCTCTTCCTGCTGTGTTTCCGAGTTCATTTAAGAAAATAAAGGTAAGGAAAAGAAAATGTTTTCTTCTTATTTTTTCTTTTGGTATCTTCTCTTTTGCTTTAACTTATTTTCCTTCCTAATCTTTCCAATTTAAAAAGATACAAATTCTTTTATTTTACTCATCATTTTCTCTTCCCTCCCCTCATTTTCTTTCTTTAAATAAAATCCGGGAACACCTCTTTTAAAATTTCCTACATTTTCCTTTTTTAAATGAAACTCGGGAACACAACATATTTTTTCCATCCCTCATTTTCCTTCCCTTTCCTTAGTTAAATGAAACTCGGGAACACAATTTTTTTTTTAATTCTCCTCCTTTTCTTTTCTCTCGTTAAAATAAACAACTATCCATAGATGACTTCCAATTAACGATTTATAATTGCAAATAAAAGCATCTAATTAGATAAAAGTGTAAACACTAGCAAACAGAAAAAAAGTGCCAAAAGGGTACCTAAAAAATGGAGAGACGGACATTGAATGGGAAGCGAATATGCCTTCTCAGCCCATGATTCATTTTTAAATTTTGCCCCTGATATTATCATCAAAAATTCGATTTTCGGTGCCCTCTTCAACGCTATTCCCTGTAATATTATTTTAAAAAAGAAAAAAAATAACAAGGGAGTGACTTGGTTGAATCATGTCGAGTTGCACAAGTAAATCTAAACATAACTCGTATATTTATGTGTCACGTAAATCAACTCTAATACTAACACACTTAAAATCATGTGAGCCGTGTATATAAACAAGTCAAACATGTCTGGAGAGTTGTAATCAAACTATAAACATGTCGATATGTTTTAATTTAGCACTATCCGAATACGGCACGTTTGATTGCACAAGTTATACATAAATCAAAAAATAACACCTTATTGAATTCTCCCTAAAAAAGGGACCCGTATGCATTTTTTCTTATATTAAATGTAATCCCACCAAATTTGAAAACTAAAACTCATCGAATCACCTTTTAAGCATCCAGCTCTTTAGTCTTCACACACGTTTTGTTGTATATCGTAACATATTTTCCATGTTAACGCACTAAAAATTTGACTAAAAAATAAAGTCAATAAAGAAAACCCAAACCATCAAACCAAACTGGTCCTCAGCCGCTTCCACCCATGCAAGCTAGTATAAGAGCATTCTCATCTTATCTCTTAAAATTATATGAGAGAAGTTTGTAAATTATAGAGTGAGGTTTTGAGTGTTTGTGAGTGTAAAATATATGGTGAGAATAGAAAATGTAGTTATTTTTTGTAAATTTGAAAAAATAACGTTTACCCATATTTATTTTTTAATATTTGTTGAATTGGTTGTGAGTAATGAAAAAAAACTGTAATAATAAAAATATAAAAAAATATTATTTAATTAAACATAAGAGAAAAATATTGTGTTTTTATTGTAATTATTGTGATGAGCATAAAAGATAGGTTGAGAATGCTCTATGTTGTAATCATAAACGGGCCTTTGAGAGCATAAAACGAATACTAAAAATAAGAGTTACTTTCATTAAAAATAATACTTCTTATTTTTACTTAGAATCCTGGAATATGGCAAAACCATTTTTTTTTATATTATTTCTAAAACACACAAACTTACAAAAAAAAAAACAATTAAAAATCAACAACCCGAGGTCAAAGCTAGTTAAACCTTAGCGTATCAACTGATCAAACTTAAAACGTTAAATCATGTTCACGTAACTAGATTACTTTGCTTGATTAACACCCCATGTGTTTTGCATGATCTATTTCGTTTAACACTAGGATTTCTAGCTGTACCACGTGCATTAATTATAGTACGTAACATTGTATCTGGTCATCATCTTCACGGAAAGATTCAACATACCTTAGCTTGCAGTCCTGGTAATGCAGCCGACAAAATCGCACCCTAAACAAACACAACACCACCAATTCAATAACAATAAATTAATAATAATAATAATAATAATAATAATAATAATAATAACAATAATAATACTAAATCAGCATACAAACCTGTGAGAATCCAAGCAAACCATCAATGGGTGCATGTTTAATCATGCATTCTTCAGTATACGCAAGACACTCCTCAAAATTCTCATAATCAGTAAACTCCTACAATACAATTCACCCACAAATTCAAATCTCAAAACCCCAATTTAATTCTCGAAAAACAGTTTATTATTATTATTATTATTATTATTATTATTATTATTATTATTACCTTATTGAATTGGAACCACTCGTAATAAGGCGGATCGAATATCCCTTCAACTTCAGATTTACCGTTGCAAGGAAACGGTGCATCCGGGAATACGAAATCGAGCTTCTGGAGCACCGATTCTGGCCATTTGTGTAACTGGGTTTTGAGTATTAAGCCGCTGGTTCGGAAGCCATGGAGGCAGAGGATCCGTGGCTTTCGGGTTGTGTATTTGGTGTTGGACGACTCAGTTGTTTCGATGTGATCTTGGACCATTTTTGGGTATGTGAGTGTAGATGATTCCACGGAGTTTGTTATTATATGGAGGATGGTGATGGTTTGTTATTACTGTTTATTAATGGCGGAAGAGAATTTGGATTCGGTGTTTGGGAATCTCGATGGTGGGTTTGTGTTTTCAGATTGCTTGATAATAATAATAATAATAATAATAATAATAATAATAAATTTAACATTTTACACTAAGTATCTTTTAAAATAATTTTTTTCCCTCAAATGTTACGTACGTTTTAATTTTATGTCATCCAATTAGGAGTATTCTCAACTTATTTCCTAAACACATATGAAGAAAATTTATGAATTACGTAGTATATTGTATGGTTATGAGTGTTTATAAGTAGAGAAGGGAGAAAATGTTATACAAGAAAGTTAAATTCGGAGTTTCAGTGTTCATACCGTATAATATTTTAATATTTTCCGAAAGTGAAAGTTGTTGTGAATGAAGGAGAAAGAAATGATAATGATAAAAATACAAAAGTGTATTATATAATTGAAAATAAGAGAGAATCTATATTAATTTTTAGTAAAATTATATGATGTATATGAATATATGGTAGGAAGCTGAATGTGAATGCTCTAACATGTTACTTTTAAATAAACGAACAAATGTAACCAATAAAATTTTACTCATAACATGTTATTTGTAGGTTGTGATGAGTGTAAACATTTCATTTATTCTAGCAAATAGAGAGATTGCTTTCCACTAAGACCATTCGGCTTTCAAAACATTTTTTTGAAAGTATATTATAGGAGATCAAATAACATAAATGTTGCTAGGAAAGCAAAACAAAGCAACGAACTATATAAAAGTGCTAGAAATACAGAAATAGATAAAATATCAAATAAACTAGAAAAGTTAGCATTGGTCCTTTTAAAAGGTATATGTACACTTCCCTAAAAAAAGTCTAAAAATCAATTTCACATTAAGGCAGACAAATAAGCCAAATATAAACATACAAGCACCACAACAGCACTTTTATGAGCCAAAGCCGAACAACAGGTGTTAGAAACTTAGAGCCAGAAAAGAACTATTGGGCTTGTTGACGAAGCATATATTCGTAAATCGTAAGACGACTAGTTTATTTATTTTTTAATTTTTTAAACCAATAATAATTTCTATAAATTAACACGAAGTTTATACAAACATGAAACCAAATTGCTATTTAAATCCAAACAACTAATTCTTTCATAAACGTTCATTCAACCGAAATCATCAAGTTGACCCGAATGATCTTTGCCAATTTAACCAAACCCAAACAAACTAATGTACAATTTCACCAATTGATTTGTTTAGAAAATAAATATATTGCCAATTTAACCAAACCCAAACAAACTAATGTACAATTTCACCAATTGATTTGTTTAGAAAATAAATATATGTACAAAAAACATTAATGAGAATGATTAGTTAGAATATTGATCCTCATGAGTCATGACCTTAGCACACCTTAGTGAGCGTGTCAAATGGAATACTCATAGTTAAGTTAAGCCAACGTAATAACACTTTATTTTCACGTTCAACTAACCATTACAATTTTTATAATTAAGTTGAAAGTTAAAGATTGTAAGGCCAGATCAATTGGAAGTTTATTTTTTTATTTGCAAGAATATTGTATGGTAATTAAATTTGAAGGCCAATTTGGCATTACATCATTATTCTGAACTCATTCAGATTTGACCACAAACATGAATTTGGTTAAGATTTCTAGTGATAATATACAAGTCCTATTTATAATTGAGATTTGAGGGTGACCACATCTTCCTTGTTAGAACAAATTTTCTGAATCCTATCGATGAATTTCAACATCGTCTCCAAGCCTTCCCCGTCTGAAATATGATAGTTGGTTAGTTAATCCAAGTTCGCTAATGCTATCACTTTAGAGCATAAAAAAATAAATGCATATAGTGTACCTTGTTACTTTGATATGAGAGGTGAAATTAGTGTAAAATAGTAAAGGCTTACCAAGTCTAGGTATCGTATGGCCTTTCGGATGACGAATTACCACAGGGTTTTCAACCGATTTCAAGAGTTCAACCCCGTATGGCTTTAAGAAATCTTTATCACCTAAAAAAAGTCAATTGAATTAGCTGGTGCATAACTGTATATTAGATGGAATACATCAGCTATGATTATTAGATTACAACTTCATTGTAATTACTGTTATTGTATTTATATGAATAGTTGGTCAACATTACCAATAACTTACTATGTTTTCGTTGTTCTACATATCAGGTAATATTGAGGGTTCAAACTACTTGCTAGGCCTAGGCCAGGGACCTGATGCAAAATAGGTAGGGACGAGCCAAGTTGCTCACAAGCTACTCATGAAAAAGCTCGATCCAACGAAGCTAAAACGAGCCCAAGCCTGAGCTTCACTTATCGAGCTCAAGTCAGCTCGCGAGCCTAAACGAGCTTGACATTATTAAACTTTTTATAATATATATTTATATATTTTTAATAATGACTATTTAATCTATATAATGTTATGAAAAAATACCTAAATAATACATTATGTTAAATATATAAATTATAAAGGCAAAATATATATATAAAAACAAGTATAAACATATAAAAATCAATTAAGAAATAATAAACGAGTCGAGCCCAAGCCGAGCTTGAGCTTCGATAGAGATCAGAACGAGCCAGCTCGAGCTATGTGTATGTTAAATGAGCCAAGCTCGAGCCTAGTCGAGCTCGGGCTCAGCTCGTTTGCACCTCTAAATATAGGGTTCGCTAGCCGTAGCTCAAATGACATTTCGGGGTGCATGGTCAACTTTCGCTATCATAAGTCTCAATCCTTTTTAATGTAGAGATGTCTTTATTTAATGAAAAGAATTGCAAAGTGAATCATGATGAAATTAACATCTGCAATATATCAACGTGAATACATCATCAATTATTAGGCCGTTATAGGTGTTAGCTGAATTTTGTGGACAAGAATCGTGAAATATCCTCCACATGTGTTTATGTAATTATTTTTTCTAAAGGATGTATTTTTATGTAACAGTAACATGGTATTTATTTTTATTTTTATTTTTTGTGGTAAAAATTCATTCCAGACTTGGGCAAAGTTTTTGAGTTTTCAATACCGGTACCAGGCCCGGCTTCGAGAAGGCAAAAATCTTTTTGGGCCGAATGCGAAAAATATTTTGGGCCTCAAGTAAAAATAGTATTTTATTGGCTTTAAGCAAAGCTTTTAAATGGGCATACTTGGTTATGATTTTGGTTGTATAAAAAACATTTGTATAAAAATATGCTTAAACATGTCTTAAATGAGACTAGAACCCACAACCTTTTGGTTGGTAGTTATATCTCTTTGCCACTAAGCCAAACTAGCAGTGGCGAAGCTTTGACATACATGTCGAGGGGGCCGGACTCAATATGTATAAAAAAATTCATAAACTAGAGGGGGGCGGGCTCAAAATTTCGGTCGGAAACGTGAAAACTTACACAATGTGTAAAAAGTTTCGGCCGAAAAAAGATAATTTTACACCACCGAGTGACAAAACGGAGGGGGAACCAAGCTACGCAATTGCAAACTAGTTATAATGTAATTGTGTTTAAACATTAAATATATATTGGTTTTCATAAAAATACATTAATTTTTGGGCCTAATGGGGTGTCGGGCCGGGGGCCGTCGACCACCCCGCCCTCCCTAAAGGCCGGCCCTGACCGGTACCCGCTCATCCCTAAGGCACATATATAGGCACTATGTAAAATGATATAACACCCTAATCCGGGAGGCGTATTACACTTAGAAAATAAAAACTCATATTAATAAAAGATATATCAATATTATACACATATTAAAGAAAAAACAATCTTCGATTTTATGGTATAGTTTTGTAAAAGATAATGCAGTATATAAAAGTTACTTGATGTTTAAAAACAAAAGATAGTTGTTTTACTAGTATTTAATGAAAAAGTTAACACAAGGGGAAAATCACTTTTTACCCTTCCAACCTTAATTAAATTTTAATTAATTACAGCTTGTCATTGATTAACTTAACCATCAAACCGATTTGATTAAGGGCTTACATTGTTTCTTATTTTTTTAGGTTAAGGCTGGTTGAAGTAGAGTAGTGCCCCTATCCACCTCAGCATGGTGGGGTGTTAAACACCGAATCGGCAGGTGCGCCAAGGGCTTGAGCCCTTTCGTGGCGTTACCTTGTTAACGGCTGCTAGCCCCAAACTGATCCAGCTTTAATTACGAGAGCCAATTATAAAAACCACATCACCCAACCTTTTTTCCTTTTTTATTCTTTATTTAGTTGACTTTAGTTAAACCATTACGTGATTTTAAGACAATAGTTAGTAAGAGCCCTATGCCTAAATGGCGAGGATGTGTCAATCGCTTTCTCACTTTTTACTTAAAACACTACACATACTCTAACATTACTATGTATTTGATCACTATAGGAATGAATAAGTAAAAATGGTGAGCAGTGAGCAAAGTTAATATGGACTTTAAATAATTAAATCAATGATTAATATAAAGCGTATTATCGACCTACTGGTAAGAACATGCTTAAAAAACAAAATGACGTCATAAATATTTATAAAATTATAAAAATATATATACATAACATTTTTAAAACAAGATATAAAATTACTTTATCTTTTAGTGTGAATTTATAATGTTAACAAAACATAAACATAACACTTAGGTAAATGATTTTCTTAAATTATGTTCAACCACCAGTCTTGTTAGTCAGTACTTACCCAAATAAAGTAGTTCAAAAGTATTCAACCTGACCACTTTTCTACCATACCCGACCCAACCCGTCGGATTATAACAACATTACAAAAAATTACCTAGAAAATGGAGAGATGGACACTGAGTTGTTGTCGAATATGCGTTCTCAGCCAATGCCTCATTTTGCAACTTTGCCCCTGATATTATCACCAAAAATCCAATCTTTGGTACCCTCGTCAATGCCATTTTCTGTATAATGAAAATTATACATTGTAAGAACAGTAAATCAGGTTTTGCTATTCAATTGATTATACGAAAAAACCTTAGCTTGCAGTCCTGGCAACGCAGCTGATATAATCGCACCCTAAACAGACACACAACAATTCAATAAAATTCAAATCTCAAAACTAAATAATAAAAATAACCAAATCAACATCAAAACCTGTGAGAATCCAAGCAAACCATCAATGGGTGCATGTTTAATCATACATTCTTCAATATATTCAAGACACTCGTCGAAATTCTCATATTGCTTATAACCCTGCAAGTAATTCACAGAGAAACCTTAGAATTCATCAATCATACATTCTTCAATATATTCAAAACATTCACCAAAATTCTCATATTACTTACAATTATACATTTAACTCACACATCAAAACCTATATTTCGTCATATAGAAGACCAATCATTGCATGTTTAATCGTACATTCATCGATAAATTCAAGACACTCGTCAAAATTGACATATTGCTTAATGCTTATAATCTTGCAATTGATTCACACCGAACTCCTAGAATTCATCATACAGAAGAATTATTTTGAGTCTCGATTCAATCGGTGCATGCAGGGCCGGCACTAGAGGGGGGCATGGTGGTTGACGGCCTTGCCCGACACCCCGCTAGGCCTGAATTTTTTTTAAAAAAAAATTTATATGTATTTTTAGAATTAAAATTTGTATATTTAATGTTTTAACTCAATTACATAACCACTAGCTAGGTCTGGTGGTAAAGGGGTATGACTCATAACCAAAATATTGTCGGTTCTAGTCTCATCTAAGACATTTAAAGCCTATTTTTATAAAAAAAAAGTTTTTTTACACAACTCAAATCATAACCAAGCTAGCCCATTTATAAATTAAATTGTTTAAACCCAACAAAAATTTTTTTTGCCTTCATACTAAAATTATTTTCGGTTTCTCGGAGCCGCCCTGGGTGCATGTTTAATCAATCATACATTCTTCAATGTATTCAAGACATCAATCTAAATTCCCATATTGCTTAAACTCCTGCAACTAATTCACGTATCAAACAGAAGAATTATTTTGAATTTCGATTCAATTTATCCATTTTCAATCATACATCCGTCAACACATTAAACGAAATTCACACATTACCTAAATAAAATCCTACAATCAATTCACACACTAAACTCTAAACCCTAGACTTCATCAAACAGAGCAATAATTCCAAATTTCAATTATCAAACACGAACACCGAACCTTATGAACCTGGAACCATTCGTAATACGGCGGATCAAAATAACCTTCCACTCCAGATTTACCGTTACAAGCAAACGGAGCATCCGGAAAGAACAATTCGAGCTTATCAAGCACCGATTCCGGCCATTTATTTATTTGAGCTTTGAATATTTGGCCGCTTGTTCGGAATCCATGCAAGCAGAGGACTCTAGGTTTTCGGTACGTTGACTCCGTGTGATTTGCCGATTAATAATATTATTGTTATTGGGTACAAGTTGGAGTCGACATTTGGGGATAGTCGGTGGGGCGTTAAGTAGCTGCATATTGTGAGTTTGGTTGTTTTTTTTTTTATTATTATTATTATTGGTCAAAGTGTCAAACGCATTTTTGTTTGCTCGGGTTTTCGGTTAAATAGAGCAGTTGAATGGTTATATTCCCTCCCTTCAATAATTTGTAAATTTAGTACTCGAGATCTTCCGGCTTTAAACCAGTGTATTTTCCAATTTAAATACACTCTCTACAGTCAAACGAACATAGGCACATTTCATCAATATGTGAAATACATACAATATGTGACCAAACACAAATTGCACCACCAAACAACACACGGGTAACATTGCTCGTAATAATTATATATAATATCGTTAAAGATAATTTAAGATCCATAGACAAATTATTTTACATCATCATGTGTATTATTTAAATCCCATTAGCTTCTAGGCATTTGGGCATTCTTTTTTGGCGCAACTTTTAAGGGTGGTATTAAAACACAAACACGGACGCCCTATTTTACTACAACAAGAAAAACCGGCTTTACCAAACGCAGTGCCTTCATAACAAATTTCATCTGTTTTAGCTGTCTCATTGACTTGACTTGTGAAACCAGCAGATTAAAATAAAACTTACTGCCATTTTCATATGCTTTTTGTTCAAACTCACTGTTTGTTATCTAGTAAAATTTATTGTTGTGTGGATGTAATATCTTGTTGTATCTAAAAAATCTTGTTTCAAAAACTAAAAAGTGGTCCATATGCTACATAAAATACTTGATATGTTTTGCTACATAACCTTAGATCAACCTCTACTACGCATGTAGATTCTATGTTGTGCGTCAAACCTTGGGTATAAGATGCAATTAACACAACAAGACAACGAGGTCTATATACAAGAAGTGCACGTGTTAAGCCTTAATTCTGTGAAAAAAAAAATCACGCATAAGCCGCGCTTCTTGTATAACTCGCGTCTAAGAGAGCCTAATTAAACCTTAGGCCCTCGATATTTTCTAGAACCGAGGTCAAAACGCATATTTACATGTGTGCATCATAATCTCTCTCACAACCCCAACACCACACACACGCTGTTATGGACCTGGGTTGCCATCTAAGAAGCTCAAGCTAGATATGCAGGAGTCCAAGAAGGTGCATGCACACATAAAGTCTAGGAATTAGTCACATGCATGTGTCAACTTGTTTGCAACGTTCATTTCCTTTTTTATTTGAATAATTAGTTTAATAAGTAGTGGAACTAGTCTGGAGGGAATAATGGGAAACGTGGGGATGCCTAACGTTCTCCAAATTATTAGGAGTTTAGCTTTTGAATTATTCATTTCTGTTTGTTTAGAAAAGGCTATATAAGGCCATAGGTTTTATTAATGGATATGCATGAATTGAATTAAACAATCTCTGCATCCTTCTATTTTCTATCTAAAATCTTCCTATTTTCTTTGATAAACTGTTCAAGAACCATATCACACGCAAAGAAAGCAAAGAAAGCAAAGAAATTTATTACTAAAACACCTGTAGCCACAAGGATCAGAGTAATAACAAAATAAAGAGTATGCATATGCTTGTTCTTCATGATAATTTCTTTCAATACCGAATTAAGAAAGTACTACATTATATAATTTCAAAAACCAAACGTGAAGTTATAAGCTACACAAGATATGCATGACAAATTCAATACATGCGGGATGTGTGATCTAGAGGTGTACATGTTGGCTTAATTGTTTTTTCTGCCTAAGTGTAAGGCCCAACCTAAGAAAAAAGGTTTTATTATATTTGATAATGTCTTGGCTATCAAGTTTGGTTAGTCTATATAAACCGAGTTATGGTTAGACATTGGAGATCGTGAAGTTGGTGCAACCGAGTTAGGGTTCATAGTAAAATCGAGTTAGGGTTTGAAATATTGTAATCAGTTTTTTGAGTAAGATTTTTTGATTAATAAACAAGAGTTATTTGTTTACTTCATGTTTGATTATCGATCCGGAACTTGAGCACAAACAGGTTTAAAACTCAAAACCGGTTTGGTTTGGTCACCAAAAGTCAAAACTGGTTTATTGTAATAACCCAATTATTCTCGTTTTTGATTTACGAACTAGAACCCGGCCCGTTTTGTTTAATTATAAACCCTAACTTGTTCTTGAGCCCAAATCCATCAACCAAAGTCTAATTAGGCGTTCCTAAACCTTAATTCGCATCTAGCCGACCCTAAACCCTCATTCAATTACGTTTAGAAGGATCCAGAACTTGGGCCGTAGCTTATTACTCACGCATGGAACCCTAATATCGTTTTCTATATAAACTATATCATAAATGCAATTAAATTCCCGCCAACCTTCCTTTCACCATTGCCAACTATAACCCTATCCTTAATCGTATTATCTTAGCCGTTTACTAGCTCGTTCGTAATCATATTTGGCCGGCTACTGGGTGAAACAATTAACCTATCTCAATTCGATAAACGAGGTAATTGTTTGATGTTTCTGGATCGCGATTAAGCAAAGATCATAAGCCCCATCATTGATTTGATTATCAGTGACGGGATTGATCAATTGTAATTCTTAGGGTTTGTTCTTTATTCTGGTTATGTATTTAATTAATTTAAACTGAATTATAAACGAATGTAGTTGTAGCCCAGCTAGTTATTATGTCTGAGTTATTAGGCGGAGGTTGTGGGTTCGACCCCCTGCCACCCCGAATTTTTGGTTATTTTTCATATTATTTTCTTTTAAACCATTTAATAAATAATTAATTAAAACTAGTTTCTTGAAAACCGACTTTATAAGTACTTGTTGTCTCACGTTTTCCGTTCGTGTATACATATATATAATAACATGGAAATTAATATTTATGTTTTAATATATATTACAAGCAAACTTTAGAGGATGTATTGTATTTTTATATACTTTATATATAATTAACAAATAATAATTTTTCATATAATATCTTTATATATATTATTATATTATGAATAAAAAAGATTATAATATTATTTTAATAATAATCATAATTATCGAGTTTTCATAATCGATCTTGTACATTAACTTAGCGTGTCCGTACTTCCTTTTTCCTTTATTGGCTTTATCGTCAACGTGTGATTTTTCCGCATTCTAATTATCTCAATCACCCTTGTTTGTCTATCGAGGTGAGTACCACATTCCCCTATTTTACTCGTTTTCTCATGTTTTGGGGACATATGCGTAAATAATATTTCTTATACAACTTATACCTTACTTGTTTATGTGCTTATTTGCTCTGTATGCTTTCGCATTCGGAGAGGTCCAACATAATCTCAGTCTAGTATGATCATACGTCAGTCGTTATAGCCTTGTGCTTCTCGACATCTCAGTTATACTTACTCATTTGGTTATTTTGTTATTCTCATATGACTTACTGCAGCTACATATTTTTGTTATATATACTATATGTACAACTAAACTGGTATGTTGCTCACTCAACATGTGTTGTTGACAAAATTCTATTTTATACGCATATGCAGGTTATCGCTTGAATTAGTTGCAAGACTTTGTGAAGATTTAGTGAAGAATTATGTTAGAAAATATAAAATCAAGAATTAAATTTGTGTTTATTGTTTGTTTAATGAGTTGTATTTTGTATTTGATTTACTTGGAAATTGAATAAAATTAATAGATATTGTCATATAATATTGCATGATAGTACCTTGAGAGCTGTGGCAATCAGTTCGCGCCCCGGCATTTCCGCCGTAGGTTGGGGTGTGACATTTATGATCGGTTTCGGTTCGGGTTGAAACCGGTTTCTTAAACAGTTTACGATCTATTTCGGTTCTAGTTTGACCGGTTTCGGTTCAGTTAACCGGTTTGGAACCGGTTTTGGTAGATAAAATTACTAGTGGTTCCGAACCTACGGTTTCAGTCGGTTCAAAAGCGGTTTCTACAAAATTAGTTTCAATCCAACTCGGTATCGGTTTAATTTTCAGACCTGTTTGGTTAACCGGTTTATTTCACATCTAGTGTGATCATATAAAAATATTAGTATTTTTTTATTAATAATCATAAAAAATTACATATACTTGTTGGTTGTAATTTGACTATTTTTATTAGGCTAAGGGTATACACTAGTGGGCAACCCCCACTGGTCCTAGGTGGCAGCAACATGGCCACCCACCCCTCACCGTCCTCACGCAAACACCGCCCCCTATTTTTGGTCATGTGTGACCTGAACCCACTGAGCGTGATCACTCGTGTCAATGAAGCTTTCATGTGGGGCTCACTGGCGGAGAGTGGTGTATTTTGAATATTATATAAATTAAAATAAAATAAAAATGGATAATAGTGGAGAATGATGGAGAGTGATGTATATCCTTGATCGAAGGGTGATGTTGAATGATGAGGGGAAAAATGATATGGCGCTGACGTGGCGAATGAGAGGAATTGTTTTGAGGGGTGTATACCCCTTAGCCTTATATCATGTAATGAATTTATTTTTGAAGTCTTGGTTTTTTTTTTCACAATATGAATTTATGTTAATTACTGGCTTTTATCCTACATATTACACGATTTTGTTTAAATTTTTTTTATATATTATTGTGAATATACATAATTTTCTTGTATGATGTGTTTAAGTTTATAAATAAAATTTTTGAGATGTAGATATTGTAATAAATTAAAGGTTATATAAATCAATAAATTATGTTACGTATAGTTGGAGCTAGAGGTATACAAAACTGGTTTTTTTACAAACCAGACGGGTTTGGTTTTTGCATATTTCAAACCGGTTTGGGTCAAAGAAACCGGTTTAAACGTAGAAGTAGCGAAACTGATCTCGACGAGTTCGGGCCGATCTTAAACCGGTTTAAGAAAAAAAATCGGTTTGGTTGTAAAATACCCGAACCGCTATTTGATTAGGCGGTTTGGTTTGGGAACCGAGTTGGTTTTAGAATGCAACCGGTTTAGTTTGCGGTTAACCGGTTTTTTTGTACATCTCTAATTGGAGAAAGTTTAGTTGGTGGGGTTTTTTGTATGGGTTTGCTGTAGCATGCTTGTTTTGTACTTACATGGGTTTATAGTTGGGTTGGACTATAAGAATAGTTTTTGGGCTTATATGATTGTTGTTATCATACAAGAATTATTACATAGTATTTGTAATACTTTTAACATGTTTAATGTTTGTTATTTTTTTGTTGATGTATGCGGTTTCATTTTAATTTGTTATAAGAGATTTGACATATTTTAGTTCTATTAGGGTGGAGGGTGTGGTCAACTATGGGTAGTGAAACTACCTTAAGCACCGACCAATCTTACACTGCCACATCATTTTTACATTATCCCGAACAACCCTAATAACTTAGTGAGTTTTTTTGAGACAGTTTGTCAGTCATCCATAACCTAAGACCTCAAGGATCTCATGTCTTAACCATTGTTTCCATATGATTGAATCATAACGCCAATTGCTAACATGTACCATCTAACAAATACATGAGAAAGACTGAATAGGAGCAAGTTGGCGGGTGGCGAGCTAGTAGCCTGACGGGTTATATTATGGCTATACAAACTCATCTCTCCTTTACTATATGAAAACCCCTATAAATATTAGATTCTATGTATTCGATATTAAATGAACTCTTCCCTATGCATATATTATTTTGACTTTCCTATCAGGTTGTGTACGTTACTACAAAATGTATAATTTCGGTAACGAAAAAGTTCATAAAATGAAAAAGAACCGTTTATGTAATCAAACGAATTTTATTTAAGATAACAGGTAAAATCTAATGTTCTATAGGAGCGTTGACAAATAAAATATATACATCTAATTTAAGCCATAACATATGATGGTGTATAGATAAATTCTAAGTTTCTAGCCCAAACTCCATCAACTCGATATCATTTCCACTGCTTTATTAGATGACATTGACTATTAGGCTCATAGTTTGTAGCTTGTTTGAAATTGACTCGCCTTCAAATGAGTTAAACCGAGATAACTTGGTCTTTAAATAAGCTACACTTGAAATATTATAAAATTCAAACTTATATATATATTAACTTTCATATACGATTTATCATTCACAAGAGATCTTCAATATTATTTTTCCCGAAATATTATATACTAGTTTTAATATAAACTAACAACTTGTTTTTTTTTCAAACGAGACATACCAAGCTAGCTTGTCTAAAACTTCAGAGTAGGGATGTGCAAGAAATAGAAAAACCGATCCGAAAAAACTGAAATATCTAAACCGAAAAAAAAACCCAGATGGTTTGGTTTTATGTTGTTTTAAAAACCAAACTAACGGTTCGGCTTTGGTTTTTGCATGTAATAAAAAGAAAAAACCGATTTTTTTATATTTTATATTAAGTAACATATAAGAATTTAATAAATATGTAACTCAAATACTTTTGGTTAAATGTATAATAATCTATAATTTTACAATTAACAAAATTATTTATATCTAAATTAATTTTTTAAATTTTTTTCCGGCCTAAAGAAAAACTGAAATCGAGAAACCGAAACCGAATAGTTTAAAAACTTCAAAAACCAAAGCGTTGATTTTCAATTGTTTTTAGCCAAAAACCATACCGAACCGTACCGCACACACCCCTAACTTCAAGCTTGTTCGAGTTGAAAAGGAAATGACTCATTCGGGTCAACTCGACGGTTAAACGAGTCTTATAGATGACCCGTTAACCATTATTGATTCATTTTTATCATACCCCACCGTGAATGAATGAGATCCGATTAATGAATCGATATCGTCGAAGCAGCATCCGATTTTGACCTTCTTTTCCTTTCCTACGATCTCCACTGCTGATACGAACCACGACACCAACCAATCCGTAAGGTAACAATTCAATCTTCCTTCGTGTAGAATTCATTTGATCATTATTTATTTATATGAGTTTTATGCAATTTTGGAACCCTAGAAAATTTTAGCCTAAGAATTCATTCTCTTATTATTAAAATTCTTGTGATTTGGAGGATTAACGATTATATATTACAGGTAGGTACTGTGAATATTAACCAATCAATCATTGATCAAAGAGACAAATTAGTATTATGTTATTCAACTTAAAATAAAACATTGGGATGCATCTAATGGCAAACTTACTCATCCAAATTAATATATTATTAATAATATAAGGTTGTTGTTGGTAGTTGTCGTCATCATCATCATCATCGTAATAGCAAAGCTATGGTAGGGTCTGAGTAGGGTATGATGTAGACAGTCTTACCTTTAACTCCGTTGGAATAGAGAGATTGCTTCCGGTGAGACCCCCAGCTCGATAGTAGTTTTGCATCAAGCCTTGGACATAAGCCACATATCACTCAACCATCAGGACCCCGGCGGATTGGTGCATGTACTCTTGTCTTTCGGCTATCAGCGCCACGCCGCCACCACATGATGCATGATTAACCTTTCGCCACTTCTAACGTTATTTTCACAAAATTAGTAAAATAACGTTAAAATTAGTGCAAATTCACTTTTGCCAACCCGAGGGCCCACACATATATACATTATACGCGCGCACCGCAAACAGGGCCAAGGTTGTTCTAGGTAGATTGATAGATATCTTATGATCAAGAATTCTCGTATCTTACTTTTTGATTCATTCTGGCATTCCTCACCACCTGATTTTGCATATTGAATAAACATTATATCCGATAATAAATTGATTCTTTTGAACTAAATGCATCTCCTTTACCGTAGATACTTTCACAGTTCACATCATGCATGGTAAATACAAAGAGAACAAGAAAGTTTATTTGACTACTCTTTTACTTCATATTGGTTGTTTTAAATGTTTAACACCTTTTTTGTGTTATCACTAGTTTACTTGTATTATTTATTATTATTTTGATTTCCCTTGTCACACTTTATCTTATCTGGATACTATCCGTTACATGTCAATATGAAAAACTTTTGGAACTTTTCCCCATCCTACCCTCCCAGACCCTATCAGTAGCAGATAGCTTGCTACGAGTGGGATTTTACTAGATACGTTTGCTTGTTTTTACCTTAACACCTATAGTGAATCTTTTTTTACCTTGTAGCAAATGTTATATGGGGTACCAAATTGCTAATGTTGCTTCCTCTTGAACGTATACAAGGACAATTGTTTTAGACCGTTACTATTGCTTCATCCCATCTTCAATTTTAGGTCACTGTGTAAAAAAGATGCCGGGACCGTCTTGCCTTCCATTTTTACAATCAATTTAATTAGCGATGACTCTATTGAGGATCGCGGGGGGGGGGGGGGGGGGTTCATATGAGCAAATGAACAGAACCAGTAGGTTGTAGGGAGAAATGATAGTCAATTTGTCGTATTGAAAAGGCTTGAGCAGTTTTGAGTTTTATACTAAAATTGGAGAATCAGTTAAACAATATTGATGGTATGAGAAAGAGTGAAATATAAAATGAGTTTTAGCTTTCGAGTGTATGTTGGCATCAAGCAAATTAGAAATTAGTAAAAGATTGTGGCAAAAACTTAATATGATTACATAGATTGTGAACCTGTGATACACGTGAGCGTTCCACGCTAAAAGTCTTTAGGGAATTTTGCATATATGAATAGGAGAAGAGTGTTTAGTTTAATAAACTTGTATAAGTTATTTTGTAACTATAATGAAATTGTATATATGTTTATTAAATAGGATAATCGATAACATAAATGACAAACCCGTTATCACGTTGTTTTGGGTACGTGTGTATTATAAGGGTGTCATTTTGCCTTTCTATTGGGATTATTAGTTTATGACTAAGCTTATTGTTTGGAAGATTATTGGCATTTTCTTTACTGCATATAGGGATATAGTTCTAATACTTACAGCAAACTGATTTTACTCAATTATTTCTACAGGGTTATCTGTTAGCACAACTTCTCAAATCTACTTGATCAATGGCGTCCGGTTCTAACAAAGGTGGTGGCTACTATGGGGCTGCTCCATATAGATCAAGGTATTCATTTTGATGATTCTTTTTCAACTTTTTCTCAATAATTTTAGTTGTAATCTTACATTGTCTTTAAAAGTAGAATAAATGAAAATTGTGTAAATACTCATTTGGATATATTGATTAATCTAAAATTGTTTACAGAGAAGGGCTTAGCACTAGACAAGGGGTCGGTTCTGATGAAATCCAACTACGCATTGATCCAATGCATGGTGACCTGGACGATGAGATCAGCGGCCTTCGGAAGCAAGTTAGGCAGTTAAAGAATGTGAGTATCTTTTTTATTTCTTAATATCAAGGGTATAATGGCCATTTTGTAAAAAAAATAATTGATATCAGTAAAGCCAGTTAGTTAAAAGGACCAAACGTATTACTGCCTGTCATATATGTAAATTTCTGAAAAGAAAGAACCAAAACCCCAGTAATACATTAACTAAGATATTTACAGAAAAGTTGAAGTTATTAATTAAAAGCAAAATTATTGATGACTAATGTTGGCCATGTGTTTTTTTATAACATTAATTAATGGTATTTGTTTCTCTTTTGTTCATTCTCTTATGATCATCAGTAACTATATCTTTATCTTTTTCTTGCTGCACACGTATGTCTGATATTCATTTTTTATTAACTAATGTATTCTCATTTTGTTGTTGTGTTACAGGTAGCCTCAGAGATCGAGTCAGAGGCCAAATTTCAGAATGAGTTTATTAATCAGCTGGTATGGCATCAGCACTACCCTTTTTGGTTCTGAACTAGTTTGTATGATGTGGCATATATTTCCAATGCATTTTAACAATTGCCCAAAAAATTGTGATTAATTGTAAATTTGCAGCAAATGACACTTATTAAAGCTCAAGCAGGAGTGAAGAACAACATGAGGAGATTAAACAAGAGTATTGTACAGTCTGGTTCAAGCAATGTTTTACATGTGGTACTCTTTGCCCTTCTTTGTATCTTTCTGGTTTACTTGTGGGCCAAGTTTTCAAGAAGGTGAGGTAAGATTTACTCCAAAAACAAAGTAGTAGTTTAACCTTAGAGGAAAAAGGTTGAGATGCTAGCAAAGATGGTGTAAAGATTGTGTTTTATGTGAGACAATACAAAGTGAGATGTCTTTTTAATATTTGACAATAATGCATGTGGACATATGAATCAATCCATTTGAAACTATGCTTTTAGCCGGAGCATGAAGAGCGATATTATATCATAGTAAGAACAATATGCCTTTTAAGTTCACGTGTGCCCATTTGGACTAAAGAAACATATTTACACACCTCTATGTCATTCTTTAGTTTTAACATGCCATTTAACAGTATTAAATTATTAGAGTTGGTACACACTTCTATGCCATTGTGTTCAGTCTTAACACATATGATCCCCAATTTGACAAAGAATGGGCTGTGTAGTGTACCATTCCGAATATGCGCTTCCGCTAACGCGTCACTAAACTACCTCTTGAAATAAAAGGGTTGTATTCTGACAGTATGAAAGTGTGAAAATGTGTTACTCAACTCAAGTGGTTGAGTCATAGGGTTAGATTATGATTATATGTGAGTTAGCCAGCCTATTTATACTGATAGGAACAAACACTTTTTTACTTTGTATTTTACATGTTTGCATTAATCTCTAAAACGTACATTCTTACCATTCATGTCAAAGAAATATTCATGACCGACCATATTTCCAAGAATATCAATGATTAATACTGTTGGTCTGGTCTCCACCTTATTTTATGTATTTATTTAATTTTTTGTTTTTGAGATGAAAAAAAGTTACCTCTACTTATTCGCACACCATGGTATAACCCCGCATTTGTAATATCTTTTATAGCAACGTGAGACCCCTCCCTGATGCCTCTTTCCAGTTGAAATTCCGAAGGACTTCCATTCATCAGAATAGAAGCCCTCGCCGAATACAAACAAAAAAGAATCCAAGATTTTCATTTTTCACCAAAACCAAGAATGAGCATTATATATGAAATCATGTAATCCCAATTTACATAATCGTACACCTTCTGAAATTCCAATTTAGTAACACCATATTTCTTTTACTCTTCCGATACCAATCAACAATCTCATTAAGAATAAGAGAACATTCTAGAGTTTGATAACAACAAACTGCTCGAACAAACAACCAAGTTAATAACACGAGCCAACCTAATAGATAATAATTCATCAATAATTTTGTATTGAATATAAATTAAACTAATTAGTCTAAAGTCTGGGATTGATCACCTTAGGAATCAAAGTAATGAACGAAGCATTGCACCAAGTCTTAATATAAGGTGTGTTTTTACATCTCTTTATGTAGTTTATTTTTACCACCACTGACTAAAATTGTCGGATCCGTAACTATGTGTACTCAAGCCTTATGAATGTTTTGTGTCCAACAAAACATCAAGTCTTTGTGAGGACATCAAATTCTATAGATGTTGAAATTGAGCTCCCACTAGATACATGGCTTCATTCTTGGCAACATGAAGCTACTATTTGGCTCCAACTTGATTGTTTATATAGTATAAATATAAATTCATACTGTTAAAATAAATAACAAGAAACTAAGAATTAAAAATAGAATCATTACATGGTACAATAAAAATATATTCAAATTCAAACCGACAACACTAAGTACCAGTGTTTTTTAAATGATTAACAAAAAATTATGTAATAAATTGACAGCTCTAATTCTCTCTCGGGAATATCTCATATAATGCTAACCAAGTTTCAAAAGTGTCCAATTTAGGTCACTCATGTATACTTTTCTCATATCGGGTCACTAAATCTTCAAATAGAGTCTCGTCTATTTTTTGTGCGTCAAGAAAGAAATGGAGGATAAGATGTGGGGGTCGGAATTTACAGTATATATAGTTCAATTTAGAAAATATTAAAAAACGTTATTTATATTAAAATTCAAAAATAAAAAATAAAATTCACGTTGTCACTCAACGTCAACATAAAAAAAAAGATAAAAAGATTTCCTATGTAAAACAAAAAAGTAAAAAAGTAAAAAAATATATTAAAACCTTTAATTGAATACATTATGAAAGTTGAGTGACTTAACTAAAACGATTTTTAAAGTTTAAGGGAATTAATTGAAACAGTTTTAAAAACTTACTATTCTGTTTAACAAAAAACAAATTTTTGACTTGCATGGATGAAACCACAAGCCAGCTTTCCCTCCTGAGGTTACTGATACGTTTCTGAAGAAATAATTCGGCGAGACATGGAAATGTTAGGGCCAATTAGTAGGGTTTGGATGGATAGTTTAGGAAGTGGTGTTGTTACAATCCAGTTCCAAAACCAGTATCATGTTAGTGATGCTTTGAAAGCTATACGAGATCAACACTTTGAATATGACGGCTGTGTGAGGCGTGTCAGGATCATCGAACCACCCTTAGGATCAAAAACATCAGGTCAAGTACATTATTAAATTGTGTTTATTTTTATAACAATCTCATATTTTATTTTATGGTTCGAGTGCAGGCAGAATCAGTTAATGGATCATCACTGCAGAGGCTGCAACATGAACAACACCTTCGGTATATCTGCATATGATTTTCTCTACCTTCCTGCAGATATGAGGTAAGGATTTATTTAGCCTAATTTAAGTTAATTGGTTCGCATATCGTATAATTTTGGGTGAAAATGGACAAGAGTGTCCCTAATTTAAGATGTATACAAAATTAGGGGCGTTTAGGGAAACTGAAACCGAAACCGAAACCGAAACAAACCAAGTTGTATCAGTAATAAAATCGAAAACCGAATTTGATTACGGTTCAATTTATGGATCTGTTTTTCGTTTTTAAGACATTATTTCAATTGTATGGTTAACCAAATTAATATATTAAAATATGAAACATGTTAATTAATTTGTATATGGCCCCATTCTTTTTTAAGCCCATATCCATATTAGACATTGGACTATTTTAAGTGTTGAAGACTATTAATCATTTTGGATATGGGTGCAAACGAGCCGAGCCCGAGCTCGACCAGGCTCGAGCTCGGCTTGTTTAACTTATACGGAGCTCGAGCTCGAGCTCGGCTCGTTTTAATTTTTACTAATAAAGCTCGAGCTTGGCTCGTTTTAATTTTTACTAATAAAGCTCGAGCTCGGCTCGTTTCGTAGTTTATCAAACTCGAGCTCGGCTCGGGCTCGGCTCGTTTAATATCTATTAATTAATTTTTTATATGTCTATAAATATATCTGTATATTTATTTTTATTATAACTTTATATATAAAATAATATATGTTATTTAGTTATTTTTTTTCATAAAATTATATGTATCAATTAATAATTATTATATATATATATGTATGTATATATTAATATATATATATATATATATATTTATAAAAAAATATATAAATGAGATGCTCGTTTAGTCTCGCGAGCCAGCTCAAGCTCGATAAGTGAAGCTCGGGCTCGTTTAAGCTCGGCTCGATCGAGCTTTTTCACGAGCCGATCTCGATTAGCTCGCGAGCCGATCGAGCTTGCACCCCTAATTTTGGATGCTCTATTATGTTTTAAGACATTTATGGTTAGGTTGGTTTTCTATGGTTGACTGGTTTTATGTTTATGACTATTAAGGTTTAGATCGTTAGATGTTTTTTAATAGCCTTTAACTTTTGGTTTTAGGGTGTATAAATTGTGTTTATTTGTTAGTTATGGCCTTTAACGACTGTTCGGATCCGGAACACAAATAGATATTAAATTCAGGTCAACATGTTTTGGATGAATTCGATTAATATGCATTGAATTGATTTGTTCGGTTATAACCGAAACCGGTTTGGTTCGTTTATGGTTTGATTACCTCCTTTCTGAATTTGGTTAGGTTTAGATTTCAATTAGAGGTACAAAATATCATAATCGAACGAATCGAATATATCGTTAACCGAATCGTTAGAACCTATATACAGAATGCTCATTTGTTGTTCTACTAGCTGTAACATTACAAATACCAATACTAATATGTTAAATATTATTTTGTTTGTTAAAAATAATATGTTTTTGACCCGACACATATTCTTCTGTCATAAAAATTATAGGAAAAATAAGCACAGAAGTCATCAAAACAAAGGCTATGCGTTTGTCAACATGACGACACCTGTTGGAACAACGAGGTTGTACGAGGCGTTTCGCAATATGAATTTGGGTGATGTGTACCGTCCAAAGATATGCAGTGTTGAGTACGCCTATTTGCAGGTCTTGTTCCTAAAAAAATCAGTTTGTATTTTTTTTGTTATTATAAAGCAACACAATACTTAAATCACTTTCTTGAAATTTTGAAGGGTCTGGAAGCAGAAGTGAATTATTTTACGCAGTATAATGTTCAACACGGGACCGAAGTGCCTGTGGTGTTTGATCCCCCAAGAGATGGCTTGATATTTACCCCGCCAAGACCGATATAAGTGTAGTGTGAATCTAAATGTGGTGTTAATTAGTAAAATATAGCTCATATAATTTGATTACAACCCATACCGTAGTTCGGTATATACAGATTAACCTCCAGGTAATTGAGTGGGAATTCATCAACTTGTTATAACCAACAAGTTATAAGCATTAAGATATTGCTTTATACAAGTTACTATCAAGTCTTGAGGTGAATTCAAGTAATTGTGCCGTTGTTGCATAAAGAATCAACCATTATGGTGATTAAGCCATGTGATTCGTTGGCTCGCTGTCTTATCTGATGATAATGGTCAATTCGCTTAGCTCTTGTATTTGATTCCACGTGATTTGTTATCAGTTTCTTGAATATTATTATACGGCATAGTGTCTGTCTCCTAAGTCCTAACAACAATACATTGAGTTTATGTCGCATTAATCGTCAGATTTTGTTAAATTTCTTAAAGATTATGTTCAATGACTTGTAAATCTATATGAAATTTGAGCCGGTCATGTTGCATTAAATAGATAGTGTCAGACACAACATGTTTATACAATTGCAACCCAAGCACAACCACATTTGACTAAATTAAAATACTAGCATGAGCAATCTTAATAACTTGGTTACACACCATGACATGCTTAATGTAAGTTGTTCAATAACACGCATAACACCCAGTGACGGACCCAGGATTTTTTGCCAATGGGGGTCCCATATTTTCGGTGTTCAAATTTTTCGGGTCGGTCGTTGTTCAGGTCGGGTCGAGGCGAAGAACATAATAAAAAACAATATCATAATAAAACTTTCTTTTCAATCATCACTACCTGAACGGGTCAAAATGGGTCAGGTTGACACATAAACACTTTGTTTTCCCTTTCTTAAACATTTTTGAGATAGAACCTAGATCCACCCTTTCATAAGCATGTGTTGAAAACCATTAACTTAAACTAGTGAAAAATAAAACTGATATTTTAACGTGTTTTAATGTTTCTAAAGAAAACCATGCATAAAGTTGAAAACAATGATATGTATTTTAGAGGTGTTTGAATGTTTCCAAAGTTATCATTGCAACATTAGCAATCAAATGATTGATTAACACTAAAAATTAACACAAAAAACCAAAAAACTGAGCCTTGTAAGACTTGAACCCATGACCTTTCAAAGATAAAACAAGGGACTTTCCACCAGACCACATCAACATTAATAGTATGGGTTCCAAGTATTAAATCTTATGGGGTCCTCAAAAAATTTAATATACCGCTTCTAATAAATTTTTAAAAAACATTGGTGTCCCGACCTGAACGGGTCAAAATGGGTCAGGTTGACACATAAACACTTTGTTTTCCCTTTCTTAAACATTTTTGAGATAGAACCTAGATCCACCCTTTCATAAGCATGTGTTGAAAACCATTAACTTAAACTAGTGAAAAATAAAACTGATATTTTAAAGTGTTTTAATGTTTCTAAAGAAAACCATGCATAAAGTTGAAAACAATGATATGTATTTTAGAGGTGTTTGAATGTTTCCAAAGTTATCATTGCAACATTAGCAATCAAATGATTGATTAACACTAAAAATTAACACAAAAAACCAAAAAACTGAGCTTTGTAAGACTTGAACCCATGACCTTTCAAAGATAAAACAAGGGACTTTCCACCAGACCACATCAACATTAATAGTATGGGTTCCAAGTATTAAATCTTATGGGGTCCTCAAAAAATTTAATATACCGCTTCTAATAAATTTTTAAAAAACATTGGTGTCCCGGGACCCCGATCCACACTATGTGGGTCCGCCCCTGATAACACCTCCACATTTTTAACATGATTATAACTCACTTAACACAATTAATAAATAATATGATATAACTAACACATTACACTAAAGGCTATAAAAGAAACCACACTCCATAAATCCTTGACGAATTATATGAGGGAAATTAATTATGATATGTTTACTTATATGTAAAACTTATAAATTTATGTTGTTTTGATAAATAGTTCATCACTTGCCATGTTACACATGTTAACCATTTAACACGATTAGTTAAACGAGTTGAACCGGCTTAGATATGCTTTTAATCATGTTCATTAACGTCTCGACCCATTTAACTCAAATCCTAACCCATTTAACTCAAATCCTAACCCATTTACCTACATGTCAAGTCATGTTGTATCAAATACGGTGGTTGGATTTTATAAATATGCATGATACGACATTAGATCACATCCATGATGACGGCCCACTTAGATATGGTTACGTGCATTATACGAAAACATGGAAAATGGAACTTTGTGGACCCCCAATAAATGCTCGACCTAATTGTAGGGTCCTACTAGATACACCACCCAAAAATAAAAACACCCACTCATTACGCGGCGGATCAACCGATCCTTGGCGTATTAGTAGTTTTTGTCCTATTATGTCCACAGCGTTTGTCTTATTATGTTTGTACCCTATCAACGGCGGATTGGGCGATCCACCGCGTATTGAGTATACGTCATCCTCAGACTATCAAATCAGCCATGCATTGTACGTGATACGCGGAGGATCGGCCGATACGCGACGGATCAGGTCAATAATTTGATTTTGTCACACCCGTCTCCTTTCCTCTACATATAGGGATATAATTGTGCAGGGATAGGGATATATCCATCACAGTACGTATAATATTTGTGTTTTGTGTTTGTTAAATTATAATGGATTTATATGATATTTTGTTTGGTGACGGGAACAACGAGCAGTCGGGCTACGCTTACAACGATCAGCCGGAGCAGTCGGGCTACGCATACAACGATCAGCCGGAGCAGTCGGGCTTGCCAGATTTGAATGAACTTCCCGACTCGAACCATGAGCTGGGGTATTGAAATATCGAGCAGTACAATTTACCAAATCCTGACCAGGTTATTTAGTGTATTTATATAGTACAACAACGCGTTAGTTATTTTTTAAATATTATACGTTGCCTTGCCAAATATTTTTTATCAGGGGTTTATCATATACGGCGGTAGTCACCCTTCGTGGCCGGTAGATAATAGGACATCGTCGAATACATATGAGGCCAGAGTCGAGGAGCCTTATGGTCAGTCTTCGCAACAGTTACATGTAGACGGTCCGTATTACGGAGCCCAGAATTCGTACCAGTTACCTTTAGGAGAGCAACCATACATGTCA